>NW_025744684.1:80000-172500 GCF_021184085.1 Oncorhynchus gorbuscha
CAAGGATGAACCTTATCGTCAGACTGGAAGCGCTGGGATAGAATGGCTCCCACGCCTACCTCTGAAGCGTCAACCTCGACAATGAATTGTCTAGTGACGTCAGGAGTAACGAGGATAGGAGCGGACGTAAAACGTTCTTTTAGAAGATCAAAAGCTCCCTGGGCGGAACCGGACCACTTAAAACACGTCTTGACAGAAGTAAGAGCTGTGAGAGGGGCAGCAACTTGACCGAAATTACGAATGAAACGCCGATAGAAATTAGCGAAACCTAAAAAGCGCTGCAACTCGACACGTGACCTTGGAACAGGCCAATCACTGACAGCTTGGACCTTAGCGGAATCCATCTGAATGCCTTCAGCGGAAATAACGGAACCGAGAAAAGTAACGGAGGAGACATGAAAAGAGCACTTCTCAGCCTTTACGTAGAGACAATTCTCTAAAAGGCGCTGTAGAACACGTCGAACGTGCTGAACATGAATCTCGAGTGACAGTGAAAAAATCAGGATATCGTCAAGATAGACAAAAACAAAGATGTTCAGCATGTCTCTCAGAACATCATTAACTAATGCCTGAAAAACAGCTGGCGCATTGGCGAGACCAAACGGCAGAACCCGGTACTCAAAATGCCCTAACGGAGTGTTAAACGCCGTTTTCCACTCGTCCCCCTCTCTGATGCGCACGAGATGGTAAGCGTTACGAAGGTCCAACTTAGTAAAGCACCTGGCTCCCTGCAGAATCTCGAAGGCTGATGACATAAGGGGAAGCGGATAACGATTCTTAACCGTTATGTCATTCAGCCCTCGATAATCCACGCAGGGGCGCAGAGTACCGTCCTTCTTCTTAACAAAAAATAACCCCGCCCCGGCCGGAGAGGAAGAAGGCACTATGGTACCGGCGTCAAGAGACACAGATAAATAATCCTCGAGAGCCTTACGTTCGGGAGCCGACAGAGAGTATAGTCTACCCCGAGGAGGAGTGGTCCCCGGAAGGAGATCAATACTACAATCATACGACCGGTGAGGAGGAAGGGAGTTGGCTCGGGACCGACTGAAGACCGTGCGCAGATCATGATATTCCTCCGGCACTCCTGTCAAATCGCCAGGTTCCTCCTGAGAAGTGGGGACAGAAGAAATGGGAGGGATGGCAGACATTAAGCACTTCACATGACAAGATACGTTCCAGGATAGGATAGAATTACAAGACCAATTAATAGAAGGATTATGACATACTAGCCAGGGATGACCCAAAACAACAGGTGTGAAAGGTGAACGAAAAATCAAAAAAGAAATAGTCTCACTGTGGTTACCAGATACTGTGAGAGTTAAAGGTAGTGTCTCAAATCTGATACTGGGAAGATGACTACCATCTAAGGCAAACATGGGCGTAGGCTTGTCTAACTGTCTGAAAGGAATGTTATGTTTCCGAACCCATGCTTCGTCCATGAAACAACCCTCAGCCCCAGAGTCAATCAAGGCACTGCATGTAGCACCCGAACCGGTCCAGCGTAGATGGACCGACATAGTAGTACAGGATCTAGATGAAGAGACCTGAGTAGTAGCGCTCACCAGTAGCCCTCCGCTTACTGATGGGCTCTGGCCTCTTACTGGACATGAATTAACAAAATGTCCATCAAATCCGCAATAGAGACACAGGCGGTTGGTGATCCTCCGTTCCCTCTCCTTAGTCGAGATGCGAATCCCTCCCAGCTGCATGGGCTCAGTCTCAGAGCCAGAGGAGGGAGATGGTTGCGATGCGGAGCAGGGAAACACCGTTGATGCGAACTCTCTTCCACGAGCCTGGTGACGAAGATCTACCCGTCGTTCTATGCGGATGGCGAGAGCAATCAAAGAGTCCACACTGGAAGGAACCTCCCGAGAGAGAATCTCATCTTTGACCACTGTGTGGAGTCCCTCCAGAAAACGAGCGAGCAGCGCCGGCTCGTTCCAGTCACTAGAGGCAGCAAGAGTACGAAACTCTATAGAGTAATCCGTTATGGATCGATCACCTTGGCATAGGGAAGCCAGGGCCCTAGAAGCCTCCCCACCAAAAACTGAACGGTCAAAAACCCGAATCATCTCCTCTTTAAAGTTCTGGTAATTGTTAGAACAATCAGCCCTTGCCTCCCAGATAGCTGTGCCCCACTCTCGGGCCCGGCCAGTAAGGAGTGAAATGACGTAAGCAACCCGAGCTCTCTCTCTAGAGTATGTGTTGGGTTGGAGAGAGAACACAATCTCACACTGGGTGAGAAAGGAGCGGCACTCAGTGGGCTGCCCGGAGTAGCAAGGTGGGTTATTAACCCTAGGTTCTGGAGGCTCGGCAGGCCAGGAAGTAACAGGTGGCACGAGACGAAGACTCTAGGACTGTCCAGAGAGGTCGGAAACCTGAGCGGCCAGGTTCTCCACGGCATGGCGAGCAGCAGACAATTCCTGCTCGTGTCTGCCGAGCATGGCTCCTTGGATCTCGACGGCAGTGTTACGAGCCTCTGTAGTCGCTGGGTCCATTCCTTGGTCGGATCCTTCTGTTATGCAGGTGAATGAGGACCCAAAAGCGACTTGGCGAAAACAGAGTTTTTAATCCAGTAAGAATCCTTACAAAACAAAAGCATAATACTACTCGTAAAGACGAGAACAGACAGGAGACTTGATCGAGAACTGCAGGTTGCCTCGGGAAGGCACTTGAACCTAGCAGACTCAGACACCTGCTCACCACGCAGCATCTGAGGGAAACACGACACGACAGGGCAAAACATAGACACAGCACGGTGAATTATAGATGAGGATCCGACAGGGCAGGTACGGCAAACAAGGAGAGAAATAGGGACTCTAATCAGGGAAAAGGATCGGGAACAGGTGTGGGAAGACTAAATGATGATTAGGGGAATAGGAACAGCTGGGAGCAGGAACGGAACGATAGAGAGAAGAGAGAGCGAGAGAGTGAGAGAGGGAGGGGGAGAGAGAGGGATAGAAAGAGGGAAAGAACCTAATAAGACCAGCAGAGGGAAACGAATAAAAGGGGAAGCACAGGGACAAGACATGATAATTAATGACAAAACATGACAGTATGTATATATATATATATATATATATATATATATATATATATATATATATATATATATATATATATATATATGTGTGTGTGTGTGTATATATATATATATATATATATATATATGTGTGTGTGTGTATGTATATATATATATATATATATATGTGTGTGTGTGTATGTATATATATATATGTGTGTGTGTGTATGTATATATATATATGTGTGTGTGTGTATGTATATATATATATATATATATATATATATATATATATATATATATATATATATATATATATATATGTGTGTGTGTGTGTCATATGCACAGTCCAATGAAGTGCTTACTTGCAGGTTTTCCTCTCGACATTGCAACCACAAGTAAGAATTGATAACCTGAGTAAACAGTCAGTAGACAAATGACCACCAGTCAACACCACTTATTGCAACCATGTCCATACATGCAGTGGTGTAAAGTACTGAAGGAAAAACATTTTAAAGTGCTACTTAAGTAGTTTTTGGGGGTATCTGTATTTTTTTAACCACTTTTACTTTTAATCCACTATATTCCTGAAGAAAATAATGTATGTTTTACTCCATTTATTTTCCCTGACACCCAAAAGTGCTCATCACATTTTGCATTCTTAGCAGGACAGGAAAATTGTCAAATTTATGCACGTATCAAAAGAACATCTCTGGTCATCCCTACATCCCTACTGCCTCTGATCTGGCGGACTCACTAAACACACATTTACAAACACACATGTTTGTAAATGAGTGTTGGAGTGTGCTCCTGGCTATCTGTAAAAAAATACAAAATAATACTAGAATATGGTGACGTCTGGTTTGCTTTATATAAGGAATTTGAAATATTTGTACTTTTACTTTTATTTTAGCAATTACAATTACATTTTGGATACTTAAGTATATTTAAAGAAAAATACTTTTAGACTTTTACTCAAGTAGTATTTTACTGGGTGACTATCACTTTCACTTGAGTCATTTTCTATTAAGGTATCTTCACTTTTAAGTATGACAATTGTGTACTTTTTCCACCACTGCCTACGTCGAAACGTGAACATATTTTTATCAGTATACTATTACAGTAGCTTATGAAAACGTAATTTGGTACATTATGACTTGATAAGAAGTTGATAGCTTGAAGCTATAACCAGAGAGGTTTTAGCTGTATGGCATCTTTGTTCAACACGGAGCGGTTGTTTCGGGTCAAGCAAGTTAACCCCCCTCCCATTTTGGCACCGTGACTCGCTACCCAAACCAGATGCAACTGGTTTCAAGAGAGACATCATGTGATATCCTACTGCTGTCTAGTGGATGGACTGGGAATCAGACAGGGAATATAAAAATATACAAAACATTAAGAACACCTTAGAGGTTGCTGGATCGAATCCCCGATCTGACAAGGTAAAAATCTGTCGATCCTTCCCTGAACAAGGCAGTTAACCCACTGTTTCCCGGTCGGCCGTCATTGTAAATAAGAATTTGTTCTTAACTGACTTGCCTAGTTAAATAAAATAATGAAATATATAAATAATTTCAGAATTAATAAAGATGATTGGTTTTCAAACTGACAAATCTGGTGTTTATGTCAAACAGCTTTGTTATATTTCAGTCTTCTGTGATGTATATAAGTGTAATATTGGGATGAAAAGTCAAAACTGAAAACATTTAATCTCTATACAGTATGTGACATGGTACAGGTGTCTTCTTTTATAACCATGTGTATACTTTTGGTTCCAAGTAGATTTGTTTAAGACTACTAAGAATCACTCTTCGTGATGTTTCACCATAATGAAATGAGAATTCAGTTCATGTAACAGGATTGACCTTAAAATTAGGGACAGACGTAAATTATTCACTAATCACATGAAAAAGAAATCTTCAGAAATGACTTTTGCAAAGCAACAAAATAACTAGGGTTTTTACAGTGATGGTGAAATGATGGGGTTACGTGGGTTAAAATGTTCCTAAAATAACACACGTTTATTGCATTTACATGATCAAATATCTGATGTATTGAATTCTCCATCTGGCCTATATAAAAGGGCACCTCATTTAATATAACAGGCTTTTAAAATTCAATACTGGTGAACAATTAAGAATTGAAATATCAAAGGGACGCAAAAGGCACTCTTTTCATGGAACGACCCATCTACTTTTAGGAAACTACTTCTCCTTATCTATAGCTGTCACGCCCTGGTCGAAGTATTTTGTGTTTATCTTCATTTATTTGGTCAGGCCAGGGTGTGGCATGGGTTTTTGTATGTGGTGTGTATGTATTGGGATTGTAGCTTAGTGGGGTGTTCTAGTTAAGTCTATGGCTGTCTGAAGTGGTTCTCAATTAGAGGCAGGTGTTTATCATTGTTTCTGATTGGGAACCATATTTAGGCAGCCATATTCTTTGAGTGTTTCGTGGGTGATTGTCCTTAGTGTCCTTGTTCCTGTCTCTGTGTTAGTTTACACAAGTATAGGCTGTTTCGGTTTTCATTACGGTCTTTGTTTTGTAGTGTTTGTATTGATTCATGTTTTACGTTTGTTTATTAAACATGGATCGCAATCTACAAGCCGCATTTTGGTCCGACTCTCCTTCACTACAAGAGAACCGTTACAGAATCACCCACCAACCAAGGACCAAGCGGCGTGGTAAACAGAGGCAGCAGCAACAGCAGCAGCAGGAGAAGCGACAGGTGCAGCAGGAGCAACAACAGCAGCAGCAGCAAAGGCAGCAGCAGGAGAATCAACAGAGGCAGCAGCAGCAGCAGTGGGAGAGGCTGCACTATTTGGAGAAATGGACTTGGGAGGAGATCCTTGACGGGAAAGGACCCTGGGCAGAGCCAGGGGAATATTGCCGCCCCAAAGCCGAGCTGGAGGCAGCGAAAGCGGAGAGGTGGCATTATGAGGAGCTAGCACGGCAGAGCGGCTGGAAGCCCGAGAGGCACCCCCAAAAATGTATTGGGGGGGGGGCACAGGGAGAGTGTGGAAGAGTCAGGAGTCAGACCTGAGCCAACTCCCCCTGTTTACTGTAAGGAGCCATGGATGGAATTGGAGCTGTCGGCGAAGCTGAGTGCTGAGTCTGAGAGTGTTGAGGATGTATTGGACAGAGTAGAGAGAAAGCTGTTGGTTTGGCATAGTATGCACGGCATTTGCCCTGAGGAGCGTGTTAGCTGTCCGATGTCACCCGTGTCAGTTCCTCGTACTCAGCCTGAAACGTGTGTTGGAGTTCCGGGGGATTTGATGCCGGCTATACACACCAGGTCTCCAGTACACCTTCACAACCCGGTGTGTCCTGTTCCTTGCACTCACCCGGAGGTGCGTGGCCCGGTACCACTAGTGCCAGCTCCCCGCACCAGGCGTCCTGTGCGTGTCCTCGGCCCAGTACCACCAGTGCCAGTACACGCATCAGGCCTACAGTGCGTCCCGCTTGTCCAGCGCTGCCGGAGCCTTCCTCTCCAGCGCAGCCGGAGTCTCCCGCCTGTTCAGCGCTGCCAGAGCCTTCCTCACCAGCGTTGCCGGAGCTTTCAGTCTGCCCAGCGCCACAAGTGCCACCAGTCTGCCCAGCGCCGCCAGTCTGCCCAGCGCCGCCAGTCTGTCCAGCGCCGCCAGTGTCGCCAGTCTGCCCAGCGCCGCCAGCGCCGCCAGCGCCGCCAGTCTGCCCAGCGCCGCCAGTCTGCCCAGCGCCGCCAGTCTGCCCAGCGCCGCAAGTTCCGCCAGTCTGCCCAGCGCCGCCAGTCTGCCCAGCGCCGCCAGTCTGCCCAGCGCCGCCAGTGCCGCCAGTCTGCCCAGCGCCGCCAGTCTGCCCAGCGCCGCCAGTCTGCCCGCCAGTCTGCCCAGCGCCGCCAGTCTGCCCTGCGCCGCCAGTCTGCCCAGCGCTGCCAGAGCCTTTCGCCTCTCCAGCGCTGCCGGAGTCTCCCGCTTGTTCAGCGCTGCAGGAGCCTTTCTCCTCTCCTGCGCTGCCGGAGTCTCCCGCCTGTTCAGCGCTGCCAGAGCCTTCCTCCTCTACAGCGCTGCTGGAGTCTCCTGCCTGTTCAGCGCAGCCAGAGCTGCCAGCCTATATGAAGCAGCCAGAGCTGCCAGCCTGCATGGAGCAGCCAGAGCTGTCAGTCTGCATGGAGCTGCCAGTCAGCCAGGATCTGCCAGATCTGCCAGTCAGCCAGACTCTTCCAGATCTGCCAGTCAGCCGGACTCTTCCAGATCTGCCAGTCAGCCGGACTCTTCCAGATCTGCCAGTCAGCCGGACTCTTCCAGATCTGCCAGTCAACCATTTAACATTACATTTAAGTCATTTAGCAGACGCTCTTATCCAGAGCGACTTACAAATTGGTGCATTCACCTTATGACATCCAGTGGAACAGTCACTTTACAATAGTGCATCTAAATCTTAAAGGGGGGGGGTGAGAGGGATTACTTATCCTATCCTATCCTATCCTAGGTATTCCTTAAAGAGGTGGGGTTTCAGGTGTCTTCCAGATCCGCCAGTCAACCAGACTCTTCCAGATCCGCCAGTCAACCAGACTCTTCCAGATCCGCCAGTCAACCAGACTCTTCCAGATCCGCCAGTCAACCGGGATCTTCCAGAATCCGGCCAGGATCCGCCAGTCGGCCAGGATCCGCCAGTCGGCCAGGATCCGCCAGATCCGCCAGCCAGCCAGGATCCGCCAGCCAGCCAGGATCCGCCAGCCAGCCAGGATCCGCCAGCCAGCCAGGATCCGCCATTCAGCCAGGATCCACCATTCAGCCAGGATCCGCCATTCAGCCAGGATCCGCCATTCAGCCAGGATCTGCCAGTCAGCCAGGATCTGCCAGTCAGCCAGGATCTGCCGAAACCACCAGCCAGCCAGGATCTGGTAGATCCATCAACCTGCCTGAGCTTCCCCTCACTCCCGAGCTTCCCCTCACTCCCGAGCTTCCCCTCACTCCCGAGCTTCCCCTCACTCCCGAGCTTCCCCTCAGTCCCGAGATGCCTCAGTCCCGATCTGCTCCTCAGTCCAGTGGGGTTCTGGGTGAGGACTACTAGGCCATGGTCGGCGGCGAGGGTGGACTATCCAGGGACACGAGGAGGAGGGACTAAGACATTGATTGAGTGGTGGCCACGTCCCGGGCCGGAGCCGCCACCATGGACAGACGCCCACCCGGACCCTCCCTATTGTTTTGAGGTGTGTCCTTGGAGTCCGCACCTTAGGGGGGGGGGTTCTGTCACGCCCTGGTCGAAGTATTTTGTGTTTATCTTCATTTATTTGGTCAGGCCAGGGTGTGGCATGTGTTTTTGTATGTGGTGTGTATGTATTGGGATTGTAGCTTAGTGGGGTGTTCTAGTTAAGTCTATGGCTGTCTGAAGTGGTTCTCAATCAGAGGCAGGTGTTTATCGTTGTCTCTGATTGGGAACCATATTTAGGCAGCCATATTCTTTGAGTGTTTCGTGGGTGATTGTCCTTAGTGTCCTTGTTCCTGTCTCTGTGTTAGTTTACACAAGTATAGGCTGTTTCGGTTTTCATTACGGTCTTTGTTTTGTAGTGTTTGTATTGATTCGTGTTTTACGTTTGTTTATTAAACATGGATCGCAATCTACAAGCCGCATTTTGGTCCGACTCTCCTTCACTACAAGAGAACCGTTACAATAGCCTTCAATAAGCCACAATACACAGACTTGTAAGACTGGTTATCTAAGCTGGTCTCTGTTAAGAGCCTTTGAACGGGGTATGGTAGAAGGTGCCAGGCGCAATATCGTTACAGTTTATACTGTCATGTTATATATGTTAGTCCATGACCGTTAGGTCTATTCCAGCTTGTCCATGAGTCTGTGTGCAGGCTGGGACCTTTCTCAATCACACAGCCGAGGAAGGGAAAGTGCTAGAACTGGATGTCCTTCTAGCCATGGCTGCAGTTCATGTTCCCTCTCTTTCTTTTACAGTATCTCCCTTGAGCTCCTCTTTCCCCTCTCTATCACACCCCCTTTACCTCTACTCTACTTGTGCTTTACTTCTCTAATTCTTTCTCCCTCCCTCCCTCTTTCTCCCCTCCACACTCTCATCTCCTCCCTCACAGTATTCTTTCAACCTGGAGTCAGGTAGACGTAACATTGAAAACTTAAGTAATGTGAATGAATGATGGTTAATACGTGATAAGCAGTAATGGACAGTCACTACCATCATGGGACTTCGTACCCGAAAATGAACTGACCTCAAAAAGCACTAATCGCTCAGCACTAAACGTTGAATATCATACTCATTTCAGTATCCCAGATTTATATTTACTATGTTACGTCTAGTCTGAGACCAGACTGCCTCTTTAATCTAACTTGACTTCATCTCTGCCTCCCTTCTCTCCCCCTTTGTCTTCCTCTAGATGTTTGGCTGTAGTGCATCAGCCCAGGTGAAGACCAGTAGAGAGACTAAGGGACAGTACCTCTCAGCCAACATGGCCTTCTCTGTAGGGGTCATGTCTGCCATGTACCTCTGCAAGGGGGTCTCAGGTAAACCCTACTACACCTTTCATCCCAAACCAACACCCATCCCAATCCTTGGACTAGAATAAATATGGTCATTTTCTCCACTCTAAACAGCTCATACAGTATACAGTATGTACAGTACAGAGGAGGCTGGTGGGAGGAGCTATAGGAGGACAGGCTCATTGTAATGTCTGGAATGGAGTAATGGAATGGAATCCAACATGGTGTCCATATATTTTATGTGTTTGATACCGTTCCAATAATTTAATTCCAGCCATTACAATGAGCCCATCCTCCTATAGTTGCTCCCACCAGCCTCCACTGGTAGAGTATATTGCTGCTTCAATGACAAACTGACAACCCTAATCCTAAAATGAAAACGCACAGCAAATTCCCCAGTGTTTAATCAACACTGACAGCCAAATGTTATCATGAACATTTTATTATTCAACACAAGTATTTAATATGGACTTATTTTGAGGGCCTAGTTTTACCCTGACACAGTAGCCTGCAAATCATGTTCTTCAGGCCTGCAAGTCACATTATGATGGCTTGCAAAGTGATGTAATTCATATTGGAATACAGACAGAGTGGGGATATCCAACATTTTGGCTACCTAAACCATCTAAACTGGAACAACCATTTCAATAATGGGCGCAATAAATCCAAGTAAGAGATTGGATTAGTTTAGAAAAATGTCTGTTATTTATAATTAAGTAGCATAAGATTAATGGGCAGGGCGCCCTGGGTGAAGCTGCTCCCATACACTCTGTGTCAGGTGCTGGGAGCTTACCTGGCCTCTGGCCTGGTCTTCCTGGTCTACTATGGTCAGTCAGACACACTCACACACCAGTCCCACCAATCACTGGTGTCATATAAGCTTGTTACATGCATATTCAGTAGCATTATGATATAGTGTGTCATGATGACTGTCACTGAACAACCAGCTCCCTCTCTCTGTCAGATGCTATCATGGACTTCAGTGGAGGGAATTTGACAGTGTATGGGGCTAATGAAACGGCGTCCATCTTTGCCACCTATCTCTCAGAGCACCTATCTCTCAGAGCACCTATCTCTCAGAGCACCTATCTCTCAGAGCACCTATCTCTCAGAGCACCTATCTCTCAGAGCACCTATCTCTCAGAGCACCTATCTCTCAGAGCACCTATCTCTCAGAGCACCTATCTCTCAGCAGCAGCATCCTAGATCAGGTCAGACCAATATGATACAGTACGAAGCAGGAACGGATGATGGTGTGTTGTCACTAACTCAAAAGGCACTCACTCATCTGAGCCATCTTTGTTGCAGGTGAATGGTAACAGCTGAATAAGATGAGAAAAAGAGGAAACCCGCACACTGATGTTGATAGTATCACTGCTCTTTAAAAACGTTACATATCGGCCTCAAGGCCTTCCTCAGAGTGTTTGGCCTTCGTCACTAACCTCCACAGCTACAAAGTCATAAACCCTGCCTATTTTCCTAAATTTCTCTTCTTAAAATGAGATTTTAAACCTAACCCTAACCTTAAACCACACTGCTAACCTTATGCTTAACCCTAACCTTAAATTAAGATTACATTATCATTAACTCACTAGCTTTAAGCACCAGCTGTCAGAGCAGCTCACAGATTACTGCACCTGTACATAGCCCATCTATAATTTAGCCCAAACAACTACCTCTTTCCCTACTGTATTTATTTATTTATTTATTTTGCTCCTTTGCACCCCATTATTTTTATTTCTACTTTGCACATTCTTCCACTGCAAATATACCATTCCAGTGTTTTATTTGCTATATTTTATTTACTTTGCCACCATGGCCTTTTTTTTGCCTTTACCTCCCTTCTCACCTCATTTGCTCACATCGTATATAGACATATTTTTCTACTGTATTATTGACTGTATGTTTGTTTTACTCCATGTGTAACTCTGTGTTGTTGTTTGTGTCAAACTGCTTTGCTTTATCTTGGCCAGGTCGCAATTGTAAATGAGAACTTGTTCTCAACTTGTCTACCTGGTTAAATAAAGGTGAAATAAACAAAAACTATTGTTACGAAACAGACAATTTGGACTTTGTGGCTGTGCTATCTAGTGGAAACCGGTGTCATAAATGTGAAGATTCTGAAGATTCTGAAACATAAGAAAGCTAAATGAAACTGAATATTGTTCTTAACAACTGACTCTGAGAGCTGTGTTCTATCTGTATAAGGTTCTATCTGCATTTTGTCCAGATTGAGTTATTATTTATTTAACCAGGTAGGCCAGTTGAGGACAAGTTCTCATTTACAACTGCGACCTGGCCAAGATAAAGCGTAGCAATTCGACACATACAGTTAGAGTTACACATGGAAAAAAACAAAACATACAGTCAATAATACAGTAGAACAAAAGAAAACAAAAAGTATATGTACAGTGAGTGTAAATAAGGTCAAATAAGGGAGTTAAGGCAAGAAATAGGCCATGGTGGTGAAGTAATTACAATGTAGCAGTTAAACACTGGAATGGTAGAAGTTTGCAAAAACTCGTAAATATAACGGCATTTCATCTTATTTTCACCCAACTTTTCACCTAATTCCAATGTTGTTGATTTCATGTTGAATTCACATTAGTTGACAACCCAACCAAATGTCAATCAAAACTAGATGTTGAATTGACTGCTTTGCCCAGTGGGGAGACATTTCTCTGGCTGTTTCCTATAGGAGAAAGGACATGCTAACAGACTGATGGGAGAACATTTGTCCAAGCCTCCTCTCCTGTCATTTTGTTCTATTGACATGATACTGTTGATTGAGGATCAGGTGTATATATTAGTAGTGAGCTTCAAAAACAGAGTCAGAGGTAAAAGGAGAAGTTGATACTATGATTAGAGCCAGGCGTTCTGGTTGTTTTTTGAGGGTTTTATCTTTGACAGGTATTTACAACATTATCCACTGGGTTTGCTGCAGGCAGAAAATCCAAGGAAACGCTCTTTAATTGAAACAAGCTGTCTCCAATCAATAATTCATTGTTTGGTTGTGAGTGAGTGTTTCGGGGAGGTGTAGCTCAAGTCAGGGGAGGTGTAGCTCAAGTCAGGGGAGGTGTAGCTCAAGTCAGGGGAGGTGTAGCTCAAGTCAGGGGAGGTGTAGCTCAAGTCAGGGGAGGCGTAGCTCGAGTCAGGGGAGGCGTAGCTCGAGTCAGGGGAGGTGTAGCTCGAGTCAGGGGAGGTGTAGCTCGAGTCAGGGGAGGTGTAGCTCGAGTCAGGGGAGGTGTAGCTCGAGTCAGGGGAGGTGTAGCTCGAGTCAGGGGAGGTGTAGCTCGAGTCAGGGGAGGTGTAGCTCGAGTCAGGGGAGGCGTAGCTCTATGAAAGTAATTGCACAAAGCCTATTATTTGGCAGAGAATGCTATTTGTATACTGATCAAAAGTATAAACGCAACATGTAAAGTGTTGGTCCCATGTTTCATGAGCTGAAATAAAAGATTCCAGAAATGTTCCATACACAAAAAAGCTTATTTCCCTCATTTTGTGCACAAATTTGTTTACATCCCTGTTAGTGAGCATTTCTCTTTTGCCAAGACAATTCATCCACCTGACAGGTGTGGCATCTCAAGAAGCGGATTAAACAGCATGATCATTACACAGGTGTACCTTGTGCTGGGGACAATAAAAGACCACTCTAAAATGTGCAGTTTTGTCACACAACACAACGCCACAGATGTCTGGAGTTGAGGGAGTGTGCAATTGGCACGCTGACTGCAGGAATATCCACCAGAGTTGTTGCCAGATAATTGAATGTTCATTTCTTTACCGTAAGCCACCTCCAGCGTCGTTTTTGAGAATTTGGCAGAACGTCCGACCAGCCTCATAACCGCAGACCGTGTATAACCTTCTTCACCTGCAGGATTGAGACCAGCCACTTGGACAACTGATGAAACTGAATATTTCTGTCTTTTGTGAGGAAAAACTCATTCTGATTGGCTGGGCCTTGCTCCCCAGTGGGTGGGCCTATGCCATCCCAGGCCCAGCCATGGCTGCGCTCCTGAGCAGTCACGTGAAACCCATAGATTGGAGCTTAATGAATTTATTTCAATTGACTGATTTCCTTATATGAACTATCACTTATTCAAATCGTTGCATGTTGCGTTTATATTTTTCAATAAGGATCAGTGATTATACACCTGACTTTGCTCAAGCTGATTCTCTCCAAGACTCAATCCCTGATCATTGGAGGTTGTAAAATGGTGCAATTAGGACAGTTCAAGGGGAGAAGAGATGAATCCAACCAGAAAAAAACTCTCAATCACAATATCGCTTGAAAAAGAGAACGACAATGAAAACATTTCTGAAAAACCTGCAATGTAGCATTATAATATAAATGGAAAGACAGGACACACAGCCATCGGAAATCAAATAAACACGTTACACTGTCTGAGAAGAACACCACATCATTGTGTGTCAATGTATTTGTCTGTAGTTTATGGAGATGCTTTCAGTTGTTGTTTTTTTACCTCCGTTCATTACATGTGTTAATGAATGCACACATTTTGGGATTGTCAACTTTTTTGAGGGATGTTGGCACATGCAAAAGCCATATCCTCAGCATTTACATTTTTACTTTCATTTCTGTGGCAAATGAAAATGGCTACTTTGTTCGGAAATAGGCTACTTGTGTGTGTATATATATATATATATATATATATATATATATATATATATATATATATATATTGTATATATATATATATATATATATATATTGTATATATATATATATATTGTATATTTGGTGTAGTTAGATCTCAGAACATGTTCATACACATCACTGTTTATGTTCTTCTAAGTAATTGTCTGTACAGAAGCTGCTATTTAATTCTTTATATTATATATAATCCCTATTATTCCAATATAATGTTGATAAGACAATGAATAAGTGAAATGTTTGTTGCTAATGTCCTTAAGACAGGCGAATAATTTGGTGCATTAGGGTAAAGTGTAGGCTGCTGATGAGTAAGCATTTCACTGTAAGGTCTACACATGTTGTATTCGGCGCACGTGACAAATAAACTTTGATTTGAGAATAATTGTCAGCAAACATTTCATTTGAAGTCAAGGTTAGGAATTTATTTTGGACTAACTGGATAATTATGTTATGCACACGTGACAATGAATTCACAGGTGGTGTAAGAAGGTGCTATATCTGCCTACTGAGGTTGAATGATCGAAATGCGCGGCAGAAAACCCCCCACCAAAATGATGATTATTTTACTATAATTTTATTACTCTGTGAAAATCTAATGGTTGCACTGATGCCAATAACATCTGAGTGTAATCGTTTCCTGTGTAACGGCTGTCGTTGGTGGAAGAAGGTGATGTTTAATAAAATAAACAGAACCCTAAATGACCAAAAACAACAAAGAGCGTGAACTACACGAAACAGTTCTGTATGGTAAACACAGACACAGAAAACAACTACCTACAACCCATAGTGGGAAAACAGGCTGCCTAAGTATAGTTCTCAATCAGAGACAACGATTGACAGCTGCCTCTGATTGGGAACCATACCAGGCCAAAACCAGAAATACAAAACATAGAACAAAAACATAGAAAAAAGAGCATAGAATGCCACCCTAGTCACACCCTGGCCTAACTAAAATAGAGATGAAAAAGCCTCTCTGTGACCAGGGTGTGACATCCTGTTATTTCATAAGCACCTTATCTGTGGAATAATTATCAATAAGTCATTATAAACCTGTGTATATACATTTATGGAGTTGAGGCCTTTTCTATGAGCACATTTAGGGCTTCTGCATACATGCGACCATGGGTCTGTGTTTGTGCTGCTTACGGCTAATGGATCTAGTTTAAAGGGTAGATAGATGTACAGCGCTCTATCTTCGGCAATTGAGAGAAGCCTAGTATTTTGTATAGACTAGCGAATATTACCCGTAAAGACATCAAATCAAATGTAAGCCTACGCATGCACACAGTGCCATGGAACAAGATAAGCTATTTTGAAATATTGTTGTTGGTATAAAAAAACGTGTATTTTAAAGATGAACCATCCATGGGTTCATGGTGATAAGATCGGCGCGGCCTACATTGCTCGAATGCAATGCAATTTAGTCTGCCATTTCTGGAGAAGTGCAAATATAATTTTGGGGTGGTGTCATGTTGTATAAATGATTGGAGACAGGGTCAGGAATACGTAAGGGGGAAGGGGTTTAATACGCCACCCAAACAATACAACATGCCATGATGCCCAAAACAAACATATACAAAAACAGGATATAACCCAAACAAAATAGCTAAACCTTGAATAAATATGCACGGGAACGAGACCCGAAATAACAAGTGCACAATACACATAGCACGAAAGCCGAAACAACAAAGCACAGTTACTCACAAGACTAACGGACATGGGAACAATAATGGACCAGGCAATGGTGAACTGAGGGCACATGTATACAATCACCAATTAGGTCGCAGTTGTAAATGAGAACTTGTTCTCAACTGGCCTACCTGGTTAAAATCTCTTTGGGCTGCAATCCCGTTAACGGGATGATATGACATCAGCCAGTGAAAGTGCAGGGCACCAAATTCAAAACAACAGAAATCTCATAATTGAAATTCCTCAAACATACATGTATCTTATACCGTTTTAAAGGTAGTCTTGTTGTTAATCCCACCACAGTGTCCCATTTCAAATAGGCTTTACAGCGAAAGCACCACAAACGATTATGTTAGGTCAGAGCCAAGTCACAGAAAAACACAGCCATTTTTCCAGCCAAAGAGAGGAGTCACAAAAAGCACAAATAGAGAAAAAAAGAAACACTAACCTTTGATAATCTTCATCAGATGGCACTCATAGGACTTCATGTTACACAATGTATGTTTTGTTTGATAAAGTTCATATTTATGTAAAGAAATCGGAGTTTACATTGGCGCGTTAAATTCATTAGTTCCAAAAACATTGCATAGCCACATTGTTTCAACAGAAATACTCATTATAAATGTAGATGATAATACATACACATGGAATAAGTTATACACATGGAATTATAGATGTACCTCTCCTTAATGCAACCGCTGTGTCAGATTTCAAAATAACTTTACGGAAAAAGCAAACCATGCTATAATCTGAGACGGCGTTCAGAACAAGTCAAATTAGCTGCCATGTTGGAGTCAACATAAACCATAGATTACATGATAAATGTTCCCTTGCCTTTGATGATCTTCATCAGAATGCACTCCCAGGAATCCCAGGCCCACAATAAATGTTGGTTTTGTTCGATAATGTCCGTTATTTATATCCAAATACCTCTTTTTGTTAGTGCGTTTGGTATACATATCCAAACGCTCGTTCTTGTAATGTCGTTCGTCTGTTGTATGAAGAGAGTCAGACCGAAATGCAGCGTGTAGGTTACTCATGACTTTAATGAAAATAATCGCGGTACATGAAATAACTGTATATGAAAATAACAAATGAAACGTGAAACCTATTACAGCCTATCTGGTGACTACAACACTAAGACAAGAACAAACACCCACAAAATACAACGCGAAAGTCAGGCTGTCTAAATACGGTTCTCAATCAGAGACAACGACAAGCATCTGACTCTGATTGAGAATCGCCCCAGGCAGCCAAGCCTAACTAGACACACCCCTAATCAGCCGCAATCCCAAATAATACAAACCCCAATACGAATACAACATATAAACCCATGTCACACCCTGGCCTACCCAAACATATAACAAAAACACAAAATATAATGACCAAGGCGTGACAGAACCCCCCCCTAAGGTGCGGACTCCCGGACGCACCTCAAGAGCATAGGGAGGGTCAGGGTGGGCGTCTGACCATGGTGGCGGTTCTGGCTTGGGACGTGGACCCCACTCCATCAATGTCCTAGTTCCCCCCCTTAGCGTCCTGGGATCATCCACCTTCTCCGCCGACCATGGCCTAATAGTCCTCACCCAGATCCCCACATAACTGAGGGGCAGCTCGGGACAGAGGGGCAGCTCGGGACAGAGGGGCATCTCAGGACAGAGGGGCATCTCAGGACAGAGGGACATCTCAGGACAGAGGGGCATCTCGGGACAGAGGGGCAGCCCGGGACAGAGGGGCAGCTCGGGACAGAGGGGCAGCTCGGGACAGAGGGGCAGCTCGGGACCGAAGCAGCCCGGTACTGAGGGGAAGCCCGGTACTGAGAGGAAGCTCAGGCAGGTAGTAGGCTCCGGTAAATCCTGGCTGGCTGGTGGAACTGGATGATTCAGGTTGTCTGGCCGATCTAGAAGATCTTGGCAGACTGGCTCTTCTGGCGGATCTTGGCAGACTGGCACTTCTGGCGGATCCTGGCAGACTGGCGACGCTGGGCAGACTGGGAGCACTGGGCAGACTGGGAGCACTGGCTGCGCTGGGCAGACTGGAGACTCCGGCAGCGCAGGAGAGGAGAAAGGCTCTGGCTGCGCTAAACAGGCGGGAGACTCCGGCAGCGCAGGAGAGGAGAAAAGCGCTGGCTGCGCTGAACAGGCGGAGCGCACTGGACGCGCTGGGCCAACTGGGAGCACTGGCGGCGCTGGACAGACAGGAGACTCCGGCAGCGCAGGAGAGGAGAAAGGCTCTGGCTGCGCTAAACAGGCGGGAGACTCCAATAGCGCAGGAGAGGAGAACAGCTCTGGCTGCGCTAAACAGGCGGGAGACTCCAACAGCGCAGGAGAGGAGAAAAGCGCTGGCTGCCCTGAACAGGCGAGGCGCACTGGAGGCCTGGTGCGTGGTGCTGGAACTGGTGGTACTGGATCTAGGACAGGCACAGGAAGCCTGGTGCGGGGAGCTGCTACCGGAGGACTGGTGTGTAGAGGTGGCTCTGGATAGATCGGACCGTGCAGGCGCACTGGAGCTCTTGAGCACCGAGCCTGCCCAAGCTTACCTGGCTCGATGCCCACTCTAGCCCGGCCAATAGGAAGAGCTGGTATGTGCCGCACCGGGCTATGCTCCCGCACTGAAAACACTGTGCGCTCCATAGCGTAACACGGTGCCTGCCCGGTCTCTCTAGCCCAACGGTGAGCACAGGGAGTATGCGCAGGTCTCCTACCTGGCATAACTATTCTCCCTTCTAGCTCCCCCCCAATAATTTTTTTGGGCTGCTTTTCCGGTTTCCTTGCCAACCGTGTTCCCTCGTATCGTCGGCTCCTATCTCCCGCTGCCTCTGCTCTCCTTAGTGCCTCCACCTGTTCCCATGGGAGGCGATCTCTTCCGACCAATATCTCCTCCCAAGTGTAACAACCTTTACCATCCAACACGTCTTCCCATGTCCATTCTCCAAATAATTCATCCTCCCTTTGCTGCTTCAGCTGTCGCTGCCTGTTTAAACCAGCGCCTCTCCGTTTTTTTCGGCGTGTCTTTTTCTTTGACTCCATACGTCTATAGCCCTCTTCGTATTGCTGTAGGGAATCCCAGGCGGGCTCCTGCACTCGCTCTGGGTCAGCCGCCCACCTGTCGATTTCTTCCCACGTAGTATACTCCATGCTTCTGCTGTCCATAACGTCGTCTTTTAGCTCCTGCCAGTTCACACGCTGCTCGGTCTGTGAGTGGTGGGTGTTTCTGTAACGTCATTCGTCTGTTGTATGAAGAGAGTCAGACTGAAATGCAGCGTGTAGGTTACTCATGACTTTAATGAAAATAATTGCGGTACATGAAATAACTGTATATGAAAACAACAAACGAAACGTGAAACCTATTACAGCCTATCTGGTGACTACAACACTAAGACAGGAACAAACACCCACAAAATACAACGCGAAAGTCAGGCTGTCTAAATACGGTTCTCAATCAGAGACAACGACAAGCACCTGACTCTGAGAATCGCCCCAGGCAGCCAAGCCTAACTAGACACACCCCTAATCAGCCGCAATCCCAAATAATACAAACCCCAATACGAATACAACATATAAACCCATGTCACACCCTGGCCTACCCAAACATATAACAAAAACACAAAATATAATGACCAAGGCGTGACAGTTCTGGTCAAGCGTTAGTTTGAATAAAAACTTCAAAAAGTTATATTACAGGTCGAAGAAACATTTCAAACTAAGTACAGAATCAATCATTAGGATGTTTTAATCATAAATCTTCAATAAAGTTCAACCGGAGAATTCCTTTGTGTATTCTGGAGCAACTGAACGCAAGAGGAAGTCATGTGGAATGCTCGTGACCAGAAAATGGCTGACTGCCAGACACCTGTTCATTCTGTTCTTATTCAGTCCCACAACACAGTAGAAGCCTCATTCAAATTTATATAGATGTTTGACATCTAGTGGAAGCCCTAGGAAGTGCAACTTCATTCATATCTCAAGGGGATTTCAATGGGAACTGTGTTGAAAACCTACCAACCTCAGATTTCTCAATTCCTGTTTGAATTTCTCCTCAGGTTTTTGCCTGCCATATGAGTTCTGTTATACTCACAGACATAATTCAAACAGTTTTAGAAACTTCGGAGTGTTTTCTATACAATACTAATAATACTATGCATATATTAATAACTGGGACTGAGGAGCAGGCCATCTACTCTGGGCACCTTTTCATCCAAGCTACTCAATACTGCCCCTGCAGCCATACGAAGTTTTAACAATCCACCCTTATGTAGCTCAGTTGGTAGAGCATGGCGCTTGTAACGCCAGGGTAGTGGGTTCGATCCCCGGGACCACCCATACGTAGAATGTATGCACAGATGACTGTAAGTCGCTTTGGATAAAAGCGTCTGCTAAATGGCATATATTATATTATATTATTATATTATTAAATAATACACATTAATACATCAAAAACTATATGGAAACATAAATGGTATCCAAGAATATTTCAAACCAATACATGTATGTATATTCAATATTCATCAATGACTGTTAAATACTTAACATAAATCTACCATTAATCCAAGGATATGCTATCATTGGTTCAAATTACAAATATGTCAAATAACTATAAACTCGTTCATAATTATCAATTACACAATTTACCTTGAAATCAGTATTAGTAATGACCTTAAATTCATTATCCAAATGGCCCTCCCATGAGGCTGATCAGACCACAAAGGAAAGCCATGATAGAGGTCAACAGTTATACCACCCTTTTACAGTCGTGTTTCCTACTATATTATACAAATGAAAGAAAAACCATAAAACATTTTCTACATGTTGTATCCCAGGTTTCCAGAACATTCCCTTTATCAAAAGAATTCACCTGTTTAATTAAAACTCAGAAAATAAACTTCTAGTATTCCATATGCGGCAGGGTAGCCTAGTGGTTAGAGAGTTGGACTAGTAACTGAAAGGTTGCAAGTTCGAATCCCCGAGCTGACAAGGTACAAATCTGTCTTTCTGCCCCTGAACAGGCAGTTAATTCCTAGGCCGTCATTGAAAATAAGAATTTGATCTTAACTGACTTGCCTATTAAAATAAAGATTTTAAAAAATGTGTGTGTACCCCTTTAAGATATCGTCTCTATGAAAAATGGAATTCTCCTCAAACCCAAAGACAACCCCCAGGTTCTAAACAAACAAAATATTTCCAGGCCATTTCAATTTGGTAGAAATATGCCTCTCTCACTCGCTCCCTTCAAGATTACAGCCCCAAGAAAACATTTCAAAAGAAATACAATGAAGCACACCTTTTCACAGAAAAAAACCCTTGGCCAGCATTCGTTACACTACCCCGTTTCAGAAATCCAAACGTTGACTACAAACAAAACCTAATAATAGTGATATCTTCTCATTGTACTCCCTCCAATCATTAGTTTTAAATTTCCTCAATGGTTATACGTACTTAATTGAGCATGCGCTACCCTTGGATACAATACTGTACTTAAAATCTATTAAATTCCCCTACTACTTGACTAGTTTTAGCCCAAGTTTGCTTTGCAACATTAAAACCCGTTCAGTCTGTCGGCAAACAGTTTCTCAAAATGCTTGAAATGAATACCCTGCCATTAGACCCACACAACTGTGATTAATGTGCACTGTCCCTGTAAAATGAAATAAACTCAACCTGCAATCCACTTTACTGACCTGACATTGTTCCATGTAATGGAAACAGATTATAATGTTAGAATACCTTAACTTCCTGTTAAATGTCATTGGTGTTACCTAAACAATCAAACCAAGAATCAATAACCAGAAACTATCACAAAACTTTTACGATTCAACTTTTCAGACCTGAATATCTTACAGCCAAATATAGCCCAGTGTGCGTGACTAACTCCCCTCCAACCACGTTCTGAGAGAGAAAACATATTTCAACCCTGCAGGCGCGACACAAAACGCAGAAATAAAAATATAAATCATACCTTACCTTTGACAAGCTTCTTCTGTTGGCATTCCTATATGTCCCATAAACATCACAATGTCCCATAAACATCACAAATGGTCCTTTTGTTCGATTAATTCCTTCATATTTATCCAAAATGTAAATTTATTTGGCGCGTTTGATCCAGAAAAACACCTGTGAACTTTGCCAAAACATTTCAAACTACTTTTGTAATACAACTTTAGGTATTTTTTAAAAGTAAATAATCAATAAAATTGAAGACGGGATGATCTGTGTTCAATACAGGAAGAAAACAAACTGACTCTACCTTTCTGGTCTATACAAACTGACGCCTCTATCTAACAGTACACTTGAAGTGACCCTCGTTTTGAACAGGGCTACTTTTTCATTACACAAAGGAAATTTCTAAAGACTGGTGACATCCAGTGGAAGCGGTAGGAACTGCAAGAAGGTGCCTTAGAAATCTGGATTCCCAATGAAACCCATTCTTGGGGGCTACGGTAGGCGAGGCTCTTCATTGAGCTGCACCACCCACCACTGCAACTGGAGTCCGATGGGCTCTATCTGGAAAACAAGATGGCGCCCGGTCTGGAGGCAATGGACCTGGGCCTGAAGTCATTCCCCAAGGACATACGATCTCAATCTCTAGCTGTTATACAGCTGGACATAGAGAAGGTTGCCCATCTGGAGGAGAAAGTCAGCCATCTTCTCTGTACTCCTCTCCTCTCTCTCTCTATCTGCCTGTGTTCTCTCTTTCTCCTGAACTTGTTCTTCCCTTCGTCCTTCTACCTTGCTTCTGTCCTTTGCAACATATTCCTACATTTTCCCCTCCTGATTCCTGCTTTAGTACTCTATTGATTTGTAATTTGATGATGAAGAAAGGTGTGTGTGTTTGAAGAATATGGTTGTATGAGAGTGCTTATTTGTACAGTTTTGGCCATTGTAGTCAAAAGTTATAGTGTACGCGTTGAGATTGTTTTGGGCTGTGTTTTGTGAGTTCAGAATAAATTAAATATAAAATATTGATTTGATTTGTAGCTATGAATATCAAAAGCTGGAGAAAAAAATCGCTGCAGCTTTGGTGCTGATGTTGCGCCCCAAAATTGCTGTTACCGACCAGCGACAGCAGGGGGCGCTATGAGATCAATAATATAAAGCACATGGCTGAAAGGCTGTTGTTCAATAATAACCTTCAAATGCAATATTGAGGCGGGAGGTTTTGTGAAATTATGGTGACAAAAAAGGAACACTCAAAAGTTCCCCAAACTGTAATAACTAGATGTCGACATTGTTGAATAATTAAAATAAAAAATAAAATCTCTCCCTGAGATTACAAAGAGGATAGTCTGTTTCCTCATGAGATGAAATTATAAAAATTGCTTGAATATGCGTAGGAGGGTGGTCGAAGTAAGCATCGCCCCTCCTTCCTGTTTCTCTCTCTGGATGGACAGAAAAGCTCTTTCACCGCGCCAGCATGTCTGTGTATCAGCACGGCGCATCCACAGTGCCTGCCTGTATCCTCTACCTCCGTGGCCTTACTAACAAGGGCAGGCGTGTCATCAACACTCAAACAGCAGCATGAACCCAGCGAGAGGACTTGGATGTTGCTGACAGAAATGTGCACATAGCGTGGACTTGAAAAGGTAGGTTCCATAGCCAGCCAGTCGACAAATGTAGACTAGCCAGCTAAACAATTGAATGCCAGGTTCTTTGTTTATTTCGCGGAGATTCTGATTGAGCTAGTTTAGCTAGCCATTAACAATGCATTATAATTGTTGCCTGCACTTCAAATGTTCTTACCACACCTGTGTATAAACTTTGACCTGTTTAGGTCCTACTGTTGTTTGATAACTTGTGAATAATTATGGGTACCTTTGTTGAGTTATTGTGCTTCACACTGGCTGTGCAAGTGTAAACCTCTTCCTGAATAAACTTTGCATATGCTATGCTATAAGGGCTATAGTAACTAACTATGCAGATTTATTACACTCTTTCCTATTTTTTGCTATTGATACTGTTAACTACTTGAACTAATAACTATGTTATTACATGCTAATAACGTCACGTTATGTATCTAATTTGATTATTTAGGCATTGTTTTGTATATATATTGGGTCAATAGGTGATTCATGGTAATGCAGGGATTGGTTGCTTTAATATCCTCAAATTCTTATACGTCAGTCTCTCCAGTGAGAGTTGAGTGGAATTCTGAGCAGCAGCCAAGAAAGGTGATTCGATATTCAGCATGTCCCTGGTGTTACGCACTCCCCTATCTGCCCTCCTACCTGCCTGCCTCGTACTGGCCCTGCTCCCCTACCTGCCCTCCTACCTGCCTGGCTCGTACTGGCCCTGCTCCCCTATCTGCCCTCCTACCTGCCTGCCTCGTACTGGTCCTGCTCCCCTATCTGCCCTCCTACCTGCCTGCCTAGTTCTGGCCCTGCTCCCCTACATCCCTACCTGCCCTTCTACCTCCATTCCTTCCTGCCCGCCTCATTCCGGTCCTACCTCCCTGCCTGCCTCATTCCGGTCCTACCTCCCTGCCTGCCTCATTCCGGTCCTACCTCCCTGCCTGCCTCATTCCGGCCCTACCTGCCTCATTCCGGCCCTGCCTGCCTCATTCCGGCCCTACCTGCCCGCCATAAGGGCACTGCAGTCCACAGGGTTATACAAGGAGCCTGAAGGAGAGTGGGAAAGGGAGGGAGGGAAAACGTAAGGGAGGGAGGGGAGGTAGTTTCTTTTAATTTCATATGGTTTAATCTGGCACTCAGCCCAAACCATTCGCTTGTCCTGTTTTGATCTTTAAATATACAGTGGGAGAAAAGGAAGAAGGTTATGAGTGGAGAGAAGAGAGCAGAAAGAGACATGGGGATTGGTGAAAGAGAGGTAGGTATGGAGGGAATTGGTGAGATGAACGGAGAGGTATAGAAGATGGGGGAGAGAGAACAGAATGTACACAGAGAGAGAGATAGAGATTGGTGTATGTATCTGTAAGCTGATCTGTCCCACTCAGAGAGCAGTTCTTTCTGTGGACTATTGATTTAGGGCCGACCACCATCTCCCTCAGTCTACCAGTCCTGGAACCCTAAACGTTGTCTGGAGATACAGACCTAGGATCAGTTTACCATCCCCTAATCCTAACCCCAACCATAGGGATCAAAATACAAAAATCATTTAATCCACCCTTTGTTTTCCTACAGTATCAGTACAGATGAAGGAAAGGAGATGAGGAGACCACTTAACAGTATTAAAGCTTTGACACAAAACAGTTCCAAACAACAGTTCCAAACAACCGTTCCAAACAACCGTTCCAATCAACAGTTCCAAACAACAGTTCCAAACAACCGTTCCAAACAACAGTTCCAAACAACAGTTCCAAACAACAGTTCCAAACAACAGTTCCAATCAACCGTTCCAAACAACCGTTCCAATCAACAGTTCCAATCAACAGTTCCAATCAACAGTTCCAATCAACAGTTCCAAACAACAGTTCCAAACAACAGTTCCAATCAACAGTTCCAAACAACCGTTCCAAACAACCGTTCTAAACAACAGTTCTAAACAACAGTTCTAAACAACAGTTCCAATCAACAGTTCCAAACAACAGTTCCAAACAACAGTTCCAAACAACAGTTCCAAACAACAGTTCCAAACAACCGTTCCAATCAACAGTTCCAATCAACAGTTCCAAACAACAGTTCCAATCAACAGTTCCAATCAACCGTTCCAATCAACAGTTCCAATCAACAGTTCCAAACAACAGTTCCAATCAACAGTTCCAATCAACAGTTCCAAACAACAGTTCCAATCAACAGTTCCAAACAACCGTTCCAAACAACAGTTCCAATCAACAGTTCCAATCAACAGTTCCAATCAACAGTTCCAATCAACAGTTCCAAACAACAGTTCCAATCAACAGTTCCAATCAACAGTTCCAAACAACAGTTCCAATCAACAGTTCCAATCAACAGTTCCAAACAACAGTTATAAACAGCAACAGTGTGTGAAAACCTTAAGAAGACTTACAGAAAACGTTTGACCTGTGTCATTGTCAACAAAGGGTATATAACAAAGTATTGAGATAAACTTTTGTTATTGACCAAATACTTATTTTCCACCATAATTTGCAAATAAATTCATTAAAAATCCTACAATGTGATTTTCTGGATTTTTTTTCTCATTTTGTCTGTCAAGTTGAAGTGTACCAATGATGAAAATTACAGGCCTCTCTCATCTTTTTAAGTGGGAGAACTTGCACAATTGGTGGCTGACTAAATACTTTGTTGCCCCACTATAAATAGCATTTCCTCATTACCGCAGATGCACAGGTTCTGTTCTCTCTCTCTCTCTCTCTCTCTCTCTCTCTCTCTCTCTCTCTCTCTCTCTCTCTCTCTCTCTCTCTCTCTCTCTCTCTCTCTCTCTCTCTCTCTCTCTCTCTTTCTCTGTCTTTCTCTCTCTCTCTCTCTCTCTCTCTCTTCTCTTTCTCTGTGTGTGTGTGGGTTGTGCATGCGTACATCTGTCTGTGTGTGTGGGTTGTGCATGCGTACATCTGTCTGTGTGTGTGGGTTGTGCATGCGTACATCTGTCTGTGTGTGTGGGTTGTGCATGCGTACGTCTGTCTGTGTGTATGGGTTGTGCATGCGTACATCTGTCTGTGTGTGTGGGTTGTGCATGCGTACATCTGTCTGTGTGTGTGGGTTGTGCATGCGTACGTCTGTCTGTGTGTATGGGTTGTGCATGCGTACGTCTGTCTGTGTGTATGGGTTGTGCATGCGTACATCTGTCTGTGTGTGTGGGTTGTGCATGCATACATCTGTCTGTGTGTATGGGTTGTGCATGCGTACGTCTGTCTGTGTGTATCTCAGTGAATTATGAGTCCTGTCTTACTATAGTCCTGGAGTCTGATGTTGGGGGATAGTTACCTCACACTGGCTGGCTGACTGACTGACTGGCTGGCTGACTGGCTAGCTGACTGGCTAGCTTTGGCAGACTTGGCTGTCTGTCTTTTTGGCTGGCTGGCTGGCTGGCTCTGGCTGGCTGGCTGGCTGGCTGACTGGCTGGCTCTGGCTGACTGGCCGTCTGACTGGCTGGCTGACTGGCTGGGTGACTGGCTGACTGGCTCTGGCTCTCCCTAATGTTTTACCTTACTGACACTTCTTTATCCTTCATCACAATTTAGCCCATTAATTAGATAGTCATCTGTTGATCTGAATTCAAACTCACAAGCAACATCATTTTTAACTTGAGCCTTAGACTTACTACTGTAGCTACTGTTTCAGTGTTCTGTTTAGATTTGTGTTCTGGTGTATCATACCAATTAGTTCAGTAAACTAGTAAGAGAGTACGGGTCTCTTGGGGTTAGTTCAGTTTGTTAGTTTCAGATTCACATACATCTGGTGGATGCAGATCAGTTGACATGTTTAAACATCCCCTTTTCTAAACATATCCCCTGTGTGTCAGTACTCTATCAGTATGAGTGTTTTAACTGGCTTGGAGGAGAGATCAGTTGACATGTTTAAACATCCCCTTTTCTAAACATATCCCCTGTGTGTCAGTACTCTATCAGTATGAGTGTTTCTCTGGCTTGGCAGACAGATCAGTTGACATGTTTAAACATCCCCTTTTCTAAACATATCCCCTGTGTGTCATGTTTGTCATTTATTATCATGTCTTGTCCCTGTGCTCCCCATGCTATTCGTTTCCCTCTGCTGGTCTTATTTGGTTCTTTCCCTCCTTCTATCCCTCTCTCTCCCCCTCCCTCTCTCACTCTCTCGCTCTCTCTTCTCTCTATCCGTTCCTGCTCCCAGCTGTTCCTATTCCCCTAATCATCATTTAGTCTTCCCACACCTGTTCCCGATCCTTTCCCCTGATTAGAGTCCCTATTTATTCCTTTGTGTTCCGTTCCTGTCCCGTCGGTTCCTTGTTTAGTATTCACCATGCTGTGATTGCGTTTCGCCCTGTCCTGTCGTGTTTTTGCTGTGATTGTGTATCGCCCTGTCCTGTCGTGTTTTTTGCCTTCATCAGATGCTGCGTGTGAGCAGGTGTCTCTATCAACTACGGCCTGCGCCTACCCAGACCTGCAGTCTGTGGCCGCTTCTCCAGTTATTCCCCTCTACAGACTAGAGGATTTTTGTTATTCCCTGTTTGGACTTAAATAAACTCTGTTTCTGTTAAGTCGCTTTTGGGTCCTCTTTCACCTGCATGACACTGTGTGTCAGTACTCTATCAGTATGAGTGTTTCTCTGGCTTGGAGGTGAGATCAGTTGACATGTTTAAACATCCCCTTTTCTAAACATATCCCCTGTGTGTCAGTACTCTATCAGTATGAGTGTTTCTCTGGCTTGGCAGACAGATCAGTTGACATGTTTAAACATCCCCTTTTCTAAACATATCCCCTGTGTGTCAGTACTCTATCAGTATGAGTGTTTCTCTGGCTTGGAGGTGAGATCAGTTGACATGTTTAAACATCCCCTTTTCTAAACATATCCCCTGTGTGTCAGTACTCTATCAGTATGAGTGTTTCTCTGGCTTGGAGGACAGATCAGTTGACATGTTTAAACATCCCCTTTTCAGTTCCTCTCTCAGTTTCTCTCAAGGCCTAACCTTAACACCTGCAGCTCAGCTGTCACATTTACATGATAGTCATTTAACATGTTCTTATTCAGAGCCACTTAGAACACAAGAGAGCAAAGCTGCTCAGATAGGCCCATATAATAAAGTGTCCTTGATAAATAGTGTCCTTGAGAAATAGTGTCCTTGCATTTCAAAATCAACAAAGTATTCCTTTTGAAACATAAGGACTCTTTCTTTGCATGAACATCACAGTAAGTGCATTCAAATAAGAGGTCTGAACAACAGACTTCACATTGTCTGGGTCAAAATCCTGCCACATCATTCAGGTCCCTCACTAAGTGTATTACCTCATGTCTGACTGAATACCCTGGATGTTGACATTGTTTTTATTTGTTTTCCTCTCCTCTCCTCTCCTCTCCTCTCCTCTCCTCTCCTCTCCTCTCCTCTCCTCTCCTCTCCTCTCCTCTCCTCTCCTCTCCTCTCCTCTCCTCTCCTCTCCTCTCCTCTCCTCTCCTCTCCTCCCCTCCCCTCTCCTCCCCTCTCCTCTCCTCCTGTAGACAGTCCCATGGGCCATAGTGGAGGGTCAACAACAGAGTGGAGATGTTCAAAGAGAGGCCTCCTCCAGGTCAGTCACCTGTTCCAACCCTTTAATCCCAGCTGCTCTGCTGTAGTGGATGTGGTGTGTTAGGCCACCAAGGTGAAGATGAGGCTCCATGAGTCTTCAGGAGTCAGACAAGTATTTCACCAAACAACCAAGAGACATGAGGGAGTCAGTCAGGGTTGCTTATCACTAACGTGTAGTTCTTGTAGTATTTGATGACCATTTCCTTTAAAGGATCCATCTTTAATTGAAACAATATCAACGCGGCCCTCAGCCTCTGTTTTGGTAAAAAGCCAGGGGTTTTGCGTTAATGCAGAAAACGTTTGTGTTTTTTAGGCATTTTTCATTACATTTACATTTACATTTAAGTCATTTAGCAGACGCTCTTATCCAGAGCGACTTACAAATTGGTGCATTCACCTTATGACATCCAGTGGAACAGTCACTTTACAATAGTGCATCTAAATCTTAAAGGGGGGGGGTGAGAGGGATTACTTATCCTATCCTAGGTATTCCTTAAAGAGGTGGGGTTTCAGGTGTCTCCGGAAGGTGGTGATTGACTCCGCTGTCCTGGCGTCGTGAGGGAGTTTGTTCCACCATTGGGGGGCCAGAGCAGCGAACAGTTTTGACTGGGATGAGCGGGAGCTGTACTTCCTCAGTGGTAGGGAGGCGAGCAGGCCAGAGGTGGATGAACACAGTGCCCTTGTTTGGGTGTAGGGCCTGATCAGAGCCTGGAGGTACTGAGGTGCCGTTCCCCTCACAGCTCCGTAGGCAAGCACCATGGTCTTGTAGCGGATGCGAGCTTCAACTGGAAGCCAGTGGAGAGAACGGAGGAGCGGGGTGACGTGAGAGAACTTGGGAAGGTTGAACACCAGACGGGCTGCGGCGTTCTGGATGAGTTGAAGGGTTTAATGGCACAGGCAGGGAGCCCAGCCAACAGCGAGTTGCAGTAATCCAGACGGGAGATGACAAGTGCCTGGATTAGGACCTGTGCCGCTTCCTGTGTGAGGCAGGGTCGTACTCTGCGGATGTTGTAGAGCATGAACCTACAAGAACGGGCCACTGCCTTGATGTTGGTTGAGAACGACAGGGTGTTGTCCAGGATCACGCCAAGGTTCTTAGCGCTCTGGGAGGAGGACACAATGGAGTTGTCAACCGTGATGGCGAGATCATGGAACGGGCAGTCCTTCCCCGGGAGGAAGAGCAGCTCCGTCTTGCCGAGGTTCAGCTTGAGGTGGTGATCCGTCATCCACACTGATATGTCTGCCAGACATGCAGAGATGCGATTCGCCACCTGGTCATCAGAAGGGGGAAAGGAGAAGATTAATTGTGTGTCGTCTGCATAGCAATGATAGGAGAGACTATGTGAGGTTATAACAGAGCCAAGTGACTTGGTGTATAGCGAGAATAGGAGAGAGCCTAGAACAGAGCCCTGGGGGACACCAGTGGTGAGAGCGCGTGGTGAGGAGACAGATTCTCGCCACGCCACCTGGTAGGAGCGACCTGTCAGGTAGGACGCAATCCAAGCGTGGGCCGCGCCGGAGATGCCCAACTCGGAGAGGGTGGAGAGGAGGATCTGATGGTTCACAGTATCGAAGGCAGCCGATAGATCTAGAAGGATGAGAGCAGAGGAGAGAGAGTTAGCTTTAGCAGTGCGGAGCGCCTCCGTGTTACAGAGGAGAGCAGTCTCAGTTGAATGACTAGTCTTGAAACCTGACTGATTTGGATCAAGAAGGTCATTCAGAGAGAGATAGCGGGAGAGCTGGCCAAGGACGGCACGTTCAAGAGTTTTGGAGAGAAAAGAAAGAAGGGATACTGGTCTGTAATTGTTGACATCGGAGGGATCGAGTGTAGGTTTTTTCAGAAGGGGTGCAACTCTCGCTCTCTTGAAGACGGAAGGGACGTAGCCAGCGGTCAGGGATGAGTTGATGAGCGAGGTGAGGTAAGGGAGAAGGTCTCCGGAAATGGTCTGGAGAAGAGAGGAGGGGATAGGTCAAGCGGGCAGGTTGTTGGGCGGCCGGCCGTCACAAGACGCGAGATTTCATCTGGAGAGAGAGGGGAGAAAGAGGTCAGAGCACAGGGTAGGGCAGTGTGAGCAGAGCCAGCGGTGTCGTTTGACTTAGCAAACGAGGATCGGATGTCGTCGACCTTCTTTTCAAAATGGTTGACGAAGTCATCTGCAGAGAGGGAGGAGGGGGAGGGGAGGAGGATTCAGGAGGGAGGAGAAGGTGGCAAAGAGCTTCCTAGGGTTAGAGGCAGATGCTTGGAATTTATCGTGGTAGAAAGTGGCTTTAGCAGCAGAGACAGAGGAGGAAAATGTAGAGAGGAGGGAGTGAAAGGATGCCAGGTCCGCAGGGAGGCGAGTTTTCCTCCATTTCCGCTCGGCTGCCCGGAGCCCTGTTCTGTGAGCTCGCAATGAGTCATCGAGCCATGGAGCGGGAGGGGAGGACCGAGCCGGCCTGGAGGATAGGGGACATAGAGAGTCAAAGGATGCAGAGAGGGAGGAGAGGAGGGTTGAGGAGGCAGAATCAGGAGATAGGTTGGAGAAGGTTTGAGCAGAGGGAAGAGATGATAGGATGGAAGAGGAGAGAGTAGCGGGGGAGAGAGAGCGATGGTTGGGACGGCGCGATACCATCCGAGTAGGGGCAGTGTGGGAGGTGTTGGATGAGAGCGAGAGGGAAAAGGATACAAGGTAGTGGTCGGAGACTTGGAGGGGAGTTGCAATGAGGTTAGTGGAAGAACAGCATCTAGTAAAGATGAGGTCGAGCGTATTGCCTGCCTTGTGAGAAGGGGGGGAAGGTGAGAGGTTGAGGTCAAAAGAGGAGAGGAGTGGAAAGAAGGAGGCAGAGAGGAATCAGTCAAAGGTAGACGTGGGGAGGTTAAAGTCGCCCAGGACTGTGAGAGGTGAGCCGTCCTCAGGAAAGGAGCTTATCAAGGCATCAAGCTCATTGATGAACTCTCCGAGGGAACCTGGAGGGCGATAAATGATAAGGATGTTAAGCTTGAAAGGGCTGGTAACTGTGACAGCATGGAATTCAAAGGAGGCGATAGACAGATGGGTAAGGGGAGAAAGAGAGAATGACACACTTGGGAGAGATGAGGATCCCGGTGCCACCACCCCGCTGACCAGAAGCTCTCGGGGTGTGCGAGAACACGTGGGCGGACGAAGAGAGAGCAGTAGGAGTAGCAGTGTTGTCTGTGGTGATCCATGTTTCCGTCAGTGCCAAGAAGTCGAGGGACTGGAGGGAGGCATAGGCTGAGATGAACTCTGCCTTGTTGGCCGCAGATCGGCAGTTCCAGAGGCTACCGGAGACCTGGAACTCCACGTGGGTCGTGCGCGCTGGGACCACCAGATTAGGGTGGCCGCGGCCACGCGGTGTGGAGCGTTTGTATGGTCTGTGCAGAGAGGAGAGAACAGGGATAGACAGACACATAGTTGACAGGCTACAGAAGAGGCTACGCTAATGCAAAGGAGATTGGAATGACAAGTGGACTACACGTCTCGAATGTTCAGAAAGTTAAGCTTACGTAGCAAGAATCTTATTGACTAAAATGATTAAAATGATACAGTACTGCTAAAGTAGGCTAGCTGGCAGTGGGTGCGTTGTTGACACTACACTAATCAAGTCGTTCCGTTGAGTGTAATAGTATCGACAGTGCTGCTATTCGGGGGCTAGCTGGCTAGCTAGTAGTGTTGTTTACGTTACGTTGCGTTAAAAGAACGACAATAGCTGGCTAGCTAACCTAGAAAATCGCTCTAGACTACACAATTATCTTTGATACAAAGACGGCTATGTAGCTAGCTATGTAGCTAGCTACGATCAAACAAATCAAACCGTTATACTGTAATTAAATAAAATGAAAATGTGATACTACCTGTGAATGCGACCGGGTTGTTGAGTCTATTCAGAAGACGTTGGCTAGCTGTTGGCTAGCTGTCAGCTAGCTGTTGGCTAGCTGTCAGCTAGCTGTCGGCTAGCTGTCGGCTAGCTGTTGGCTAGCTGTTGGCTAGCTAGCAGAGTCTCCTACGTTAAGGACGACAAATAGCTGGCTAGCTAACCTCGGTAAATTAAGATAATCACTCTAAGACTACACACTCTAAACTACACAGTTATCTTGGATACGAAGACAGCAAAGACAGCTATGTAGCTAGCTAACACTACACTAATCAAGTCGTTTAGTTGAGTGTAATAGTTTCTCCAGTGCAGCTAATCAGTGGACGTTAGCTAGCTGGCTAGTGAAGACTACGTTAGGACGGCGAAATACGATAATTACGCAATTATCTTTGATACAAAGACGGCTATGTAGCTAGCTAAGAAGAAATTGCTAAGATTTAGACAAATCAAACCGTTGTGCTATAATGAAATGTAATGAAAAAGTTATACTACCTGCGGAGCGAAGTGCCGATGCGACCGCTCGCTCCAACCCGGAAGTCATTATTTTTCCCGCATACAAAGAAGATGAAACGGATAATAAATATCTTGTTGCGTTTTGAAAACACAGATATAACATGCTTCTTATTGTCATTTCTGCTCAGCATCAGACTCATTTTGTGCTTCAGTTGCACTTCTTCACTCGGATGAGAATTCACAAACAGGCGTTATATCAACAGACAGTGCTCTGACTGATATGTACTAACTTTTCTCTGGTACTTGTCTCGTTGTAGCCCAGTTTTCTCCCGTAAAATGCAAGAGTAACTTCAATCAAAACATCAGAAAATGTAGCAGGCTACATTCTTTCAATGATAGACACTGTTCCTAGGCCATCTTTGAAAATAAGAATTTGTTCTTAGCTGGCTTGCCTAGTTAAATAAAGGTCAAATAAAACAAAATAAACATTTGAAATATAATGGCCATGCATCGATTTTGCAAAAAATACATAGCTTTTTAATTGTAATCTCATTTACTTGTGTGGCTGGTTGCCAAATAGCGTTGCACTTGTGTTGTCTGATGAAAGGGAAGCTATTGTCTGTAGAACGTGTTGCACTAATGTATTTCTGTGAATGAAAACTATAGTTGCATGTACCTGATCACTCTGTTGAAGCAGAAAAACACTGCTAACTTTCCATTTAAAATGCAGGTGAAATGGGTTTAAAACACAGATTTTTTGATGGTCTGTGTTTTGAAAATTGATGGATGGGCCCTGAGAAATGTAACCACTCTCAAATTCATAGAAAGAGGTATGGATGCAAGGACTGACCAGCCATGATATCAAGACAGCGGGTACTGTAGAGGCTGTATTCAGAACAGTAGGTCAGAGAAGCAGACAGCAGGTACTGGAGAGGCTGTATTCAGAACAGTAGGTCAGAGAAGCAGACAGTAGGTACTGTAGAGGCTGTATTCAGAACAGTAGGTCAGAGAAGCAGACAGCAGGTACTGGAGAGGCTGTATTCAGAACAGTAGGTCAGAGAAACAGACAGTAAGTACTATAGACACTATTCAGAACAGTAGGTCAGAGAAGCAGACAGCAGGTACTGTAGAGGCTGTATTCAGAACAGTAGGTCAGAGAAGCAGACAGCAGGTATTGGAGAGGCTATATTCAGAACAGTAGGTCAGAGAAGCAGACAGCAGGTACTGTAGAGACTGTATTCAGAACAGTAGATCAGAGAAGCACACAGTAGGTACTGTAGAGACTGTATTCAGAACAGTACGTCAGAGAAGCAGACAGTAGGTACTGTAGAGGCTGTATTCAGAACAGTAGGTCAGAGAAGCAGACAGTAGGTACTGTAGACACTATTCAGAACAGTAGGTCAGAGAAGCAGACAGCAGGTACTGTAGAGGCTGTATTCAGAACAGTAGGTCAGAGAAGCACACAGTAGGTACTGTAGACACTATTCAGAACAGTAGGTCAGAGAAGCAGACAGCAGGTACTGTAGACACTATTCAGAACAGTAGGTCAGAGAAACAGACAGTAAGTACTGTAGACACTATTCAGAACAGTAGGTCAGAGAAGCAGACAGCAGGTACTGTAGAGGCTGTATTCAGAACAGTAGGTCAGAGAAGCAGACAGCAGGTACTGGAGAGGCTGTATTCAGAACAGTAGGTCAGAGAAGCAGACAGTAGGTACTGTAGAGGCTGTATTCAGAACAGTAGGTCAGAGAAGCAGACAGCAGGTACTGGAGAGGCTGTATTCAGAACAGTAGGTCAGAGAAACAGACAGTAAGTACTATAGACACTATTCAGAACAGTAGGTCAGAGAAGCAGACAGCAGGTACTGTAGAGGCTGTATTCAGAACAGTAGGTCAGAGAAGCAGACAGCAGGTATTGGAGAGGCTATATTCAGAACAGTAGGTCAGAGAAGCAGACAGCAGGTACTGTAGAGACTGTATTCAGAACAGTAGATCAGAGAAGCACACAGTAGGTACTGTAGAGACTGTATTCAGAACAGTACGTCAGAGAAGCAGACAGTAGGTACTGTAGAGGCTGTATTCAGAACAGTAGGTCAGAGAAGCAGACAGTAAGTACTGTAGACACTATTCAGAACAGTAGGTCAGAGAAGCAGACAGCAGGTACTGTAGAGGCTGTATTCAGAACAGTAGGTCAGAGAAGCACACAGTAGGTACTGTAGACACTATTCAGAACAGTAGGTCAGATTATTATTATTATTATATAGAAGCAGACAGCAGGTACTGTAGACACTATTCAGAACAGTAGGTCAGAGAAACAGACAGTAAGTACTGTAGACACTATTCAGAACAGTAGGTCAGAGAAGCAGACAGCAGGTACTGTAGAGGCTGTATTCAGAACAGTAGGTCAGAGAAGCAGACAGCAGGTACTGGAGAGGCTGTATTCAGAACAGTAGGTCAGAGAAGCAGACAGTAGGTACTGTAGAGGCTGTATTCAGAACAGTAGGTCAGAGAAGCAGACAGCAGGTACTGGAGAGGCTGTATTCAGAACAGTAGGTCAGAGAAACTGACAGTAAGTACTGTAGACACTATTCAGAACAGTAGGTCAGAGAAGCAGACAGCAGGTACTGTAGAGGCTGTATTCAGAACAGTAGGTCAGAGAAGCAGACAGCAGGTACTGTAGAGGCTGTATTCAGAACAGTAGGTCAGAGAAGCACACAGTAGGTACTGTAGACACTATTCAGAACAGTAGGTCAGAGAAGCAGACAGCAGGTACTGGAGAGGCTGTATTCAGAACAGTAGGTCAGACAAACAGACAGTAAGTACTATAGACACTATTCAGAACAGTAGGTCAGAGAAGCAGACAGCAGGTACTGTAGAGGCTGTATTCAGAACAGTAGGTCAGAGAAGCAGACAGCAGGTACTGGAGAGGCTATATTCAGAACAGTAGGTCAGAGAAGCAGACAGCAGGTACTGTAGAGACTGTATACAGAACAGTAGGTCAGAGAAGCACACAGTAGGTACTGTAGACACTATTCAGAACAGTAGGTCAGAGAAGAAGACAGCCGGTACTGTAGAGACTGTATTCAGAACAGTAGGTCAGAGAAGCAGACAGTAAGTACTATAGACACTATTCAGAACCGTAGGTCAGAGAAGCAGACAGCAGGTACTGTAGAGGCTGTATTCAGAACAGTAGGTCAGAGAAGCAGACAGCAGGTACTGTAGAGGCTGTATTCAGAACAGTAGGTCAGAGAAACAGACAGTAAGTACTGTAGACACTATTCAGAACAGTAGGTCAGAGAAGCAGACAGCAGGTACTGTAGAGGCTGTATTCAGAACAGTAGGTCAGAGAAGCAGACAGCAGGTACTGGAGAGGCTGTATTCAGAACAGTAGGTCAGAGAAGCAGACAGTAGGTACTGTAGAGGCTGTATTCAGAACAGTAGGTCAGAGAAGCAGACAGCAGGTACTGGAGAGGCTGTATTCAGAACAGTAGGTCAGAGAAACAGACAGTAAGTACTGTAGACACTATTCAGAACAGTAGGTCAGAGAAGAAGACAGCAGGTACTTTAGAGACTGTATTCAGAACAGTAGGTCAGAGAAGCAGACAGTAAGTACTGTAGAGGCTGTATTCAGAACAGTAGGTCAGAGAAGCAGACAGTAGGTAGCTGTATTCAGAACAGTAGGTCAGAGAAGCAGACAGTAGGTACTGTAGAGGCTGTATTCAGAACAGTAGGTAAGAGAAACAGACAGTAAGTACTGTAGACACTATTCAGAACAGTAGGTCAGAGAAGCAGACAGCAGGTACTGTAGAGGCTGTATTCAGAACAGTAGGTCAGAGAAGCAGACAGCAGGTACTGGAGAGGCTGTATTCAGAACAGTAGGTCAGAGAAGCAGACAGTAGGTACTGTAGAGACTGTATTCAGAACAGTAGGTCAGAGAAGCAGACAGTAAGTACTGTAGAGGCTGTATTCAGAACAGTAGGTCAGAGAAGCAGACAGCAGGTACTGGAGAGGCTGTATTCAGAACAGTAGGTCAGAGAAACAGACAGTAAATACTGTAGACACTATTCAGAACATTAGGTCAGAGAAGCAGACATCAGGTACTGTAGAGGCTGTATTCAGAACAGTAGGTCAGAGAAGCAGACAGCAGGTAGTGGAGAGGCTGTATTCAGAACAGTAGGTCAGAGAAACAGACAGTAAGTACTGTAGACACTATTCAGAACAGTAGGTCAGAGAAGAAGACAGCAGGTACTGTAGAGACTGTATTCAGAACAGTAGGTCAGAGAAGCAGACAGTAAGTACTGTAGAGGCTGTATTCAGAACAGTAGGTCAGAGAAGCAGACAGTAGGTACTGTAGAGGCTGTATTCAGAACAGTAGGTCAGAGAAGCAGACAGTAGGTACTGTAGAGGCTGTATTCAGAACAGTAGGTCAGAGAAACAGACAGTAAGTACTGTAGACACTATTCAGAACAGTAGGTCAGAGAAGCAGACAGCAGGTACTGTAGAGGCTGTATTCAGAACAGTAGGTCAGAGAAGCAGACAGCAGGTACTGGAGAGGCTGTATTCAGAACAGTAGGTCAGAGAAGCAGACAGTAGGTACTGTAGAGGCTGTATTCAGAACAGTAGGTCAGAGAAGCAGACAGCAGGTACTGGAGAGGCTGTATTCAGAACAGTAGGTCAGAGAAACAGACAGTAAGTACTGTAGACACTATTCAGAACAGTAGGTCAGAGAAGAAGACAGCAGGTACTGTAGAGACTGTATTCAGAACAGTAGGTCAGAGAAACAGACAGTAAGTACTGTAGACACTATTCAGAACATTAGGTCAGAGAAGCAGACATCAGGTACTGTAGAGGCTGTATTCAGAACAGTAGGTCAGAGAAACAGACAGTAAGTACTGTAGACACTATTCAGAACAGTAGGTCAGATTATTATTATTATTATATAGAAGCAGACAGCAGGTACTGTAGACACTATTCAGAACAGTAGGTCAGAGAAACAGACAGTAAGTACTGTAGACACTATTCAGAACAGTAGGTCAGAGAAGCAGACAGCAGGTACTGTAGAGGCTGTATTCAGAACAGTAGGTCAGAGAAGCAGACAGCAGGTACTGGAGAGGCTGTATTCAGAACAGTAGGTCAGAGAAGCAGACAGTAGGTACTGTAGAGGCTGTATTCAGAACAGTAGGTCAGAGAAGCAGACAGCAGGTACTGGAGAGGCTGTATTCAGAACAGTAGGTCAGAGAAACTGACAGTAAGTACTGTAGACACTATTCAGAACAGTAGGTCAGAGAAGCAGACAGCAGGTACTGTAGAGGCTGTATTCAGAACAGTAGGTCAGAGAAGCAGACAGCAGGTACTGTAGAGGCTGTATTCAGAACAGTAGGTCAGAGAAGCAGACAGCAGGTACTGTAGAGGCTGTATTCAGAACAGTAGGTCAGAGAAGCACACAGTAGGTACTGTAGACACTATTCAGAACAGTAGGTCAGAGAAGCAGACAGCAGGTACTGGAGAGGCTGTATTCAGAACAGTAGGTCAGACAAACAGACAGTAAGGTAGACACTATTCAGAACAGTAGGTCAGAGAAGCAGACAGCAGGTACTGTAGAGGCTGTATTCAGAACAGTAGGTCAGAGAAGCAGACAGCAGGTACTGGAGAGGCTATATTCAGAACAGTAGGTCAGAGAAGCAGACAGCAGGTACAGAGAGACTGTATACAGAACAGTAGGTCAGAGAAGCAGACAGTAGGTACTGTAGACACTATTCAGAACAGTAGGTCAGAGAAGAAGACAGCCGGTACTGTAGAGACTGTATTCAGAACAGTAGGTCAGAGAAGCAGACAGTAAGTACTATAGACACTATTCAGAACAGTAGGTCAGAGAAGCAGACAGCAGGTACTGTAGAGGCTGTATTCAGAACAGTAGGTCAGAGAAGCAGACAGCAGGTACTGTAGAGGCTGTATTCAGAACAGTAGGTCAGAGAAACAGACAGTAAGTACTGTAGACACTATTCAGAACAGTAGGTCAGAGAAGCAGACAGCAGGTACTGTAGAGGCTGTATTCAGAACAGTAGGTCAGAGAAGCAGACAGCAGGTACTGGAGAGGCTGTATTCAGAACAGTAGGTCAGAGAAGCAGACAGTAGGTACTGTAGAGGCTGTATTCAGAACAGTAGGTCAGAGAAGCAGACAGCAGGTACTGGAGAGGCTGTATTCAGAACAGTAGGTCAGAGAAACAAGTACTGTAGACACTATTCAGAACAGTAGGTCAGAGAAGAAGACAGCAGGTACTGTAGAGACTGTATTCAGAACAGTAGGTCAGAGAAGCAGACAGTAGGTACTGTAGAGGCTGTATTCAGAACAGTAGGTCAGAGAAGCAGACAGTAGGTACTGTAGAGGCTGTATTCAGAACAGTAGGTAAGAGAAACAGACAGTAAGTACTGTAGACACTATTCAGAACAGTAGGTCAGAGAAGCAGACAGCAGGTACTGTAGAGGCTGTATTCAGAACAGTAGGTCAGAGAAGCAGACAGCAGGTACTGGAGAGGCTGTATTCAGAACAGTAGGTCAGAGAAGCAGACAGTAGGTACTGTAGAGGCTGTATTCAGAACAGTAGGTCAGAGAAGCAGACAGCAGGTACTGGAGAGGCTGTATTCAGAACAGTAGGTCAGAGAAACAGACAGTAAGTACTGTAGACACTATTCAGAACAGTAGGTCAGAGAAGAAGACAGCAGGTCAGAGACTGTATTCAGAACAGTAGGTCAGAGAAGCAGACAGGTACTGTAGAGGCTGTATTCAGAACATTAGGTCAGAGAAGCAGACATCAGGTACTGTAGAGGCTGTATTCAGAACAGTAGGTCAGAGAAGCAGACAGTAAGTACTGTAGAGGCTGTATTCAGAACAGTAGGTCAGAGAAGCAGACAGTAGGTACTGTAGAGGCTGTATTCAGAACAGTAGGTCAGAGAAGCAGACAGTAGGTACTGTAGAGGCTGTATTCAGAACAGTAGGTCAGAGAAACAGACAGTAAGTACTGTAGACACTATTCAGAACAGTAGGTCAGAGAAGCAGACAGCAGGTACTGTAGAGGCTGTATTCAGAACAGTAGGTCAGAGAAGCAGACAGCAGGTACTGGAGAGGCTGTATTCAGAACAGTAGGTCAGAGAAGCAGACAGTAGGTACTGAGAGGCTGTATTCAGAACAGTAGGTCAGAGAAGCAGACAGCAGGTACTGGAGAGGCTGTATTCAGAACAGTAGGTCAGAGAAACAGACAGTAAGTACTGTAGACACTATTCAGAACAGTAGGTCAGAGAAGAAGACAGCAGGTACTGTAGAGACTGTATTCAGAACAGTAGGTCAGAGAAACAGACAGTAAGTACTGTAGACACTATTCAGAACATTAGGTCAGAGAAGCAGACAGCAGGTACTGTAGAGGCTGTATTCAGAACAGTAGGTCAGAGAAGCAGACAGCAGGTACTGGAGAGGCTGTATTCAGAACAGTAGGTCAGAGAAGCAGACAGTAGGTACTGTAGAGGCTGTATTCAGAACAGTAGGTCAGAGAAGCAGACAGCAGGTACTGGAGAGGCTGTATTCAGAACATTAGGTCAGAGAAACAGACAGTAAGTACTGTAGACACTATTCAGAACAGTAGGTCAGAGAAGAAGACAGTACTGTAGAGACTGTATTCAGAACAGTAGGTCAGAGAAGCAGACAGTAAGTACTGTAGAGGCTGTATTCAGAACAGTAGGTCAGACAGCAGGTACTGGAGAGGCTGTATTCAGAACAGTAGGTCAGAGAAGCAGACAGTAGGTACTGTAGAGGCTGTATTCAGAACAGTAGGTCAGAGAAGCAGACAGCAGGTACTGGAGAGACTGTATTCAGAACAGTAGGTCAGAGAAACAGACAGTAAGTACTGTAGACACTATTCAGAACATTAGGTCAGAGAAGCAGACAGCAGGTACTGTAGAGGCTGTATTCAGAACAGTAGGTCAGAGAAGCAGACAGCAGGTACTGGAGAGGCTGTATTCAGAACAGTAGGTCAGAGAAGCAGACAGTAGGTACTGTAGAGGCTGTATTCAGAACAGTAGGTCAGAGAAGCAGACAGCAGGTACTGGAGAGGCTGTATTCAGAACATTAGGTCAGAGAAACAGACAGTAAGTACTGTAGACACTATTCAGAACAGTAGGTCAGAGAAGAAGACAGCCGGTACTGTAGAGACTGTATTCAGAACAGTAGGTCAGAGAAGCAGACAGTAAGTACTGTAGAGGCTGTATTCAGAACAGTAGGTCAGAGAAGCAGACAGCAGGTACTGGAGAGGCTGTATTCAGAACAGTAGGTCAGAGAAGCAGACAGTAGGTACTGTAGAGGCTGTATTCAGAACAGTAGGTCAGAGAAGCAGACAGCAGGTACTGGAGAGGCTGTATTCAGAACAGTAGGTCAGAGAAGCAGACAGCAGGTACTGTAGAGGCTGTATTCAGAACAGTAGGTCAGAGAAGCAGACATCAGGTACTGTAGAGGCTGTATTCAGAACAGTAGGTCAGAGAAACAGACAGTAAGTACTGTAGACACTATTCAGAACAGTAGGTCAGAGAAGCAGACAGCAGGTACTGTAGAGGCTGTATTCAGAACAGTAGGTCAGAGAAGCAGACAGCAGGTACTGGAGAGGCTGTATTCAGAACAGTAGGTCAGAGAAGCAGACAGTAGGTACTGTAGAGGCTGTATTCAGAACAGTAGGTCAGAGAAGCAGACAGCAGGTACTGGAGAGGCTGTATTCAGAACATTAGGTCAGAGAAACAGACAGTAAGTACTGTAGACACTATTCAGAACAGTAGGTCAGAGAAGAAGACAGCCGGTACTGTAGAGACTGTATTCAGAACAGTAGGTCAGAGAAGCAGACAGCAGGTACTGGAGAGGCTGTATTCAGAACAGTAGGTCAGAGAAGCAGACAGTAAGGTCAGAGAACTGTACTGGAGAGGCTGTATTCAGAACAGTAGGTCAGAGAAGCAGACAGCAGGTACTGGAGGCTGTATTCAGAACTGTATTCAGAACAGTAGGTCAGAGAAACAGACAGTAAGTACTGTAGACACTATTCAGAACAGTAGGTCAGAGAAGCAGACATCAGGTACTGGAGAGGCTGTATTCAGAACAGTAGGTCAGAGAAACAGACAGTAAGTACTGTAGACACTATTCAGAACAGTAGGTCAGAGAAGAAGACAGCAGGTACTGGAGAGGCTGTATTCAGAACAGTAGGTCAGAGAAACAGACAGTAAGTACTGTAGACACTATTCAGAACAGTAGGTCAGAGAAGCAGACAGCAGGTACTGTAGAGGCTGTATTCAGAACAGTAGGTCAGAGAAGCAGACAGTAGGTACTGTAGAGGCTGTATTCAGAACAGTAGGTCAGAGAAGCAGACAGCAGGTACTGGAGAGGCTGTATTCAGAACAGTAGGTCAGAGAAACAGACAGTAAGTACTGTAGACACTATTCAGAACAGTAGGTCAGAGAAGCAGACATCAGGTACTGGAGAGGCTGTATTCAGAACAGTAGGTCAGAGAAACAGACAGTAAGTACTGTAGACACTATTCAGAACAGTAGGTCAGAGAAGAAGACAGCCGGTACTGTAGAGACTGTATTCAGAACAGTAGGTCAGAGAAGCAGACAGTAAGTACTGTAGAGGCTGTATTCAGAACAGTAGGTCAGAGAAGCAGACAGCAGGTACTGGAGAGGCTGTATTCAGAACAGTAGGTCAGAGAAGCAGACAGTAGGTACTGTAGAGGCTGTATTCAGAACAGTAGGTCAGAGAAGCAGACAGCAGGTACTGGAGAGGCTGTATTCAGAACAGTAGGTCAGAGAAACAGACAGTAAGTACTGTAGACACTATTCAGAACAGTAGGTCAGAGAAGAAGACAGCAGGTACTGGAGAGGCTGTATTCAGAACAGTAGGTCAGAGAAACAGACAGTAAGTACTGTAGACACTATTCAGAACAGTAGGTCAGAGAAGCAGACAGCAGGTACTGTAGAGGCTGTATTCAGAACAGTAGGTCAGAGAAGCAGACAGCAGGTACTGGAGAGGCTGTATTCAGAACAGTAGGTCAGAGAAACAGACAGTAAGTACTGTAGACACTATTCAGAACAGTAGGTCAGAGAAGAAGACAGCAGGTACTGGAGAGGCTGTATTCAGAACAGTAGGTCAGAGAAACAGACAGTAAGTACTGTAGACACTATTCAGAACAGTAGGTCAGAGAAGCAGACAAGGCAGATTCAGAACAGTAGGTCAGAGAAGCAGACAGTAGGTACTGTAGAGACTGTATTCAGAACAGTAGGTCAGAGAAGCAGACAGCAGGTACTGGAGAGGCTGTATTCAGAACAGTAGGTCAGAGAAGCAGACAGCAGGTACTGTAGAGGCTGTATTCAGAACAGTAGGTCAGAGAAGCAGACAGCAGGTACTGGAGAGGCTGTATTCAGAACAGTAGGTCAGAGAAGCAGACAGTAGGTACTGTAGAGGCTGTATTCAGAACAGTAGGTCAGAGAAGAAGACAGCAGGTACTGGAGAGGCTGTATTCAGAACAGTAGGTCAGAGAAACAGACAGTAAGTACTGTAGACACTATTCAGAACAGTAGGTCAGAGAAGCAGACAGCAGGTACTGTAGAGGCTGTATTCAGAACAGTAGGTCAGAGAAGCAGACAGTAGGTACTGTAGAGGCTGTATTCAGAACAGTAGGTCAGAGAAGCAGACAGCAGGTACTGGAGAGGCTGTATTCAGAACAGTAGGTCAGAGAAACAGACAGTAAGTACTGTAGACACTATTCAGAACAGTAGGTCAGAGAAGCAGACATCAGGTACTGGAGAGGCTGTATTCAGAACAGTAGGTCAGAGAAACAGACAGTAAGTACTGTAGACACTATTCAGAACAGTAGGTCAGAGAAGAAGACAGCCGGTACTGTAGAGACTGTATTCAGAACAGTAGGTCAGAGAAGCAGACAGTAAGTACTGTAGAGGCTGTATTCAGAACAGTAGGTCAGAGAAGCAGACAGCAGGTACTGGAGAGGCTGTATTCAGAACAGTAGGTCAGAGAAGCAGACAGTAGGTACTGTAGAGGCTGTATTCAGAACAGTAGGTCAGAGAAGCAGACAGCAGGTACTGGAGAGGCTGTATTCAGAACAGTAGGTCAGAGAAACAGACAGTAAGTACTGTAGACACTATTCAGAACAGTAGGTCAGAGAAAGACAGTACAGGTACTGTCAGAAGAAACAGACAGTAAGTACTGTATTCAGAACAGTAGGTCAGAGAAGCAGACAGCAGGTACTGTAGAGGCTGTATTCAGAACAGTAGGTCAGAGAAGCAGACAGCAGGTACTGGAGAGGCTGTATTCAGAACAGTAGGTCAGAGAAACAGACAGTAAGTACTGTAGACACTATTCAGAACAGTAGGTCAGAGAAGAAGACAGCAGGTACTGGAGAGGCTGTATTCAGAACAGTAGGTCAGAGAAACAGACAGTAAGTACTAGGTCAGAGAAGCAGACACTATTCAGAACAGTAGGTCAGAGAAGCAGACAGCAGGTACTGTAGAGGCTGTATTCAGAACAGTAGGTCAGAGAAGCAGACAGTAGGTACTGTAGAGACTGTATTCAGAACAGTAGGTCAGAGAAGCAGACATCAGGTACTGTAGAGGCTGTATTCAGAACAGTAGGTCAGAGAAGCAGACAGCAGGTACTGGAGAGGCTGTATTCAGAACAGTAGGTCAGAGAAACAGACAGTAAGTACTGTAGACACTATTCAGAACAGTAGGTCAGAGAAGCAGACATCAGGTACTGTAGAGGCTTTATTCAGAACAGTAGGTCAGAGATACAGACAGTAAGTACTGTAGACACTATTCAGAACAGTAGGTCAGAGAAGCAGACAGCAGGTACTGTAGAGGCTGTATTCAGAACAGTAGGTCAGAGAAGCAGACAACAGGTACTGTAGAGGCTGTATTCAGAACAGTAGGTCAGAGAAGCAGACAGCAGGTACTGTAGAGACTGTATTCAGAACAGTAGGTCAGAGAAGCAGACAGTAAGTACTGTAGAGGCTGTATTCAGAACAGTAGGTCAGAGAAGCAGACAGTAGGTACTGTAGAGGCTGTATTCAGAACAGTAGGTCAGAGAAGCAGACAGCAGGTACTGGAGAGGCTGTATTCAGAACAGTAGGTCAGAGAAACAGACAGTAAGTACTGTAGACACTATTCAGAACAGTAGGTCAGAGAAGCAGACATCAGGTACTGTAGAGGCTGTATTCAGAACAGTAGGTCAGAGAAGCAGACAGTAGGTACTGTAGAGGCTGTATTCAGAACAGTAGGTCAGAGAAGCAGACAGCAGGTACTGGAGAGGCTGTATTCAGAACAGTAGGTCAGAGAAACAGACAGTAAGTACTGTAGACACTATTCAGAACAGTAGGTCAGAGAAGCAGACATCAGGTACTGTAGAGGCTTTATTCAGAACAGTAGGTCAGAGAAACAGACAGTAAGTACTGTAGACACTATTCAGAACAGTAGGTCAGAGAAGCAGACAGCAGGTACTGTAGAGGCTGTATTCAGAACAGTAGGTCAGAGAAGCAGACAACAGGTACTGGAGAGGCTGTATTCAGAACAGTAGGTCAGAGAAGCAGACAGTAGGTACTGTAGAGGCTGTATTCAGAACAGTAGGTCAGAGAAGCAGACAGCAGGTACTGGAGAGGCTGTATTCAGAACAGTAGGTCAGAGAAACAGACAGTAAGTACTGTAGACACTATTCAGAACAGTAGGTCAGAGAAGAAGACAGCAGGTACTGTAGAGACTGTATTCAGAACAGTAGGTCAGAGAAGCAGACAGTAAGTACTGTAGAGGCTGTATTCAGAACAGTAGGTCAGAGAAGCAGACAGTAGGTACTGTAGAGGCTGTATTCAGAACAGTAGGTCAGAGAAGCAGACAGTAGGTACTGTAGAGGCTGTATTCAGAACAGTAGGTCAGAGAAACAGACAGTAAGTACTGTAGACACTATTCAGAACAGTAGGTCAGAGAAGCAGACAGCAGGTACTGGAGAGGCTGTATTCAGAACAGTAGGTCAGAGAAGCAGACAGTAGGTACTGTAGAGGCTGTATTCAGAACAGTAGGTCAGAGAAGCAGACAGCAGGTACTGGAGAGGCTGTATTCAGAACAGTAGGTCAGAGAAACAGACAGTAAGTACTGTAGACACTATTCAGAACAGTAGGTCAGAGAAGCAGTCATCAGGTACTATAGAGGCTGTATTCAGAACAGTAGGTCAGAGAAGCAGACAGTAAGTACTATAGAGACTGTATTCATAACAGTAGGTCAGAAAAGCAGACAGCAGGTCCTGTAGAGGCTGTATTCAGAACAGTAGCTCAGAGAAGCAGACAGCATGTACTGTAGAGGCTGTATTCAGAACAGCAGGTCAGAGAAGCAGACAGCAGTTACTGGAGAGACTGTATTCTGAACAGTAGGTCAGAGAAGCAGACAGTAAGTACTGTAGAGGCTGTATTCAGAACAGTAGGTCAGAGAAGCAGACAACAGGTACTGGAGAGGCTGTATTCAGAACAGTAGGTCAGAGAAGCAGACAGTAGGTACTGTAGAGGCTGTATTCAGAACAGTAGGTCAGAGAAGCAGACAGCAGGTACTGGAGAGGCTGTATTCAGAACAGTAGGTCAGAGAAACAGACAGTAAGTACTGTAGACACTATTCAGAACAGTAGGTCAGAGAAGAAGACAGCAGGTACTGTAGAGACTGTATTCAGAACAGTAGGTCAGAGAAGCAGACAGTAAGTACTGTAGAGGCTGTATTCAGAACAGTAGGTCAGAGAAGCAGACAGTAGGTACTGTAGAGGCTGTATTCAGAACAGTAGGTCAGAGAAGCAGACAGCAGGTACTGGAGAGGCTGTATTCAGAACAGTAGGTCAGAGAAACAGACAGTAAGTACTGTAGACACTATTCAGAACAGTAGGTCAGAGAAGCAGACATCAGGTACTGTAGAGGCTGTATTCAGAACAGTAGGTCAGAGAAGCAGACAGTAGGTACTGTAGAGGCTGTATTCAGAACAGTAGGTCAGAGAAGCAGACAGCAGGTACTGGAGAGGCTGTATTCAGAACAGTAGGTCAGAGAAACAGACAGTAAGTACTGTAGACACTATTCAGAACAGTAGGTCAGAGAAGCAGACATCAGGTACTGTAGAGGCTTTATTCAGAACAGTAGGTCAGAGAAACAGACAGTAAGTACTGTAGACACTATTCAGAACAGTAGGTCAGAGAAGCAGACAGCAGGTACTGTAGAGGCTGTATTCAGAACAGTAGGTCAGAGAAGCAGACAACAGGTACTGGAGAGGCTGTATTCAGAACAGTAGGTCAGAGAAGCAGACAGTAGGTACTGTAGAGGCTGTATTCAGAACAGTAGGTCAGAGAAGCAGACAGCAGGTACTGGAGAGGCTGTATTCAGAACAGTAGGTCAGAGAAACAGACAGTAAGTACTGTAGACACTATTCAGAACAGTAGGTCAGAGAAGAAGACAGCAGGTACTGTAGAGACTGTATTCAGAACAGTAGGTCAGAGAAGCAGACAGTAAGTACTGTAGAGGCTGTATTCAGAACAGTAGGTCAGAGAAGCAGACAGTAGGTACTGTAGAGGCTGTATTCAGAACAGTAGGTCAGAGAAGCAGACAGTAGGTACTGTAGAGGCTGTATTCAGAACAGTAGGTCAGAGAAACAGACAGTAAGTACTGTAGACACTATTCAGAACAGTAGGTCAGAGAAGCAGACAGCAGGTACTGTAGAGGCTGTATTCAGAACAGTAGGTCAGAGAAGCAGACAGCAGGTACTGGAGAGGCTGTATTCAGAACAGTAGGTCAGAGAAGCAGACAGTAGGTACTGTAGAGGCTGTATTCAGAACAGTAGGTCAGAGAAGCAGACAGCAGGTACTGGAGAGGCTGTATTCAGAACAGTAGGTCAGAGAAACAGACAGTAAGTACTGTAGACACTATTCAGAACAGTAGGTCAGAGAAGCAGTCATCAGGTACTATAGAGGCTGTATTCAGAACAGTAGGTCAGAGAAGCAGACAGTAAGTACTATAGAGACTGTATTCATAACAGTAGGTCAGAAAAGCAGACAGCGGGTCCTGTAGAGGCTGTATTCAGAACAGTAGCTCAGAGAAGCAGACAGCATGTACTGTAGAGGCTGTATTCAGAACAGCAGGTCAGAGAAGCAGACAGCAGTTACTGGAGAGACTGTATTCTGAACAGTAGGTCAGAGAAGCAGACAGTAAGTACTGTAGAGGCTGTATTCAGAACAGTAGGTCAGAGAAGCAGACAGCAGGTAGTGTAGAGGCTGTATTCAGAACAGTATGTCAGAGAAGCAGACAGTAAGTACTGTAGAGGCTGTATTCAGAACAGTATGTCAGAGAAGCAGACAGTAAGTACTGTAGAGGCTGTATTCAGAACAGTATGTCAGAGAAGCAGACAGTAAGTACTGTAGAGGCTGTATTCAGAACAGTAGGTCAGAGAAGCAGACAGCAGGTACTGTAGAGACTGTATTCAGAACAGTAGGTCAGAGAAGCAGACAGCAGGTACTGTAGAGACTGTATTCAGAACAGTAGGTCAGAGAAGCACACAGTAGGTACTGTAGAGACTGTATTCAGAACAGTAGGTCAGAGAAGCACACAGTAGGTACTGTAGAGACTGTATTCAGAACAGTAGGTCAGAGAAGCACACAGTAGGTACTGTAGACACTATTCAGAACAGTAGGTCAGAGAAGCAGACAGTAAGTACTGTAGAGGCTGTATTCAGAACAGTATGTCAGAGAAGCAGACAGCAGTTACTGGAGAGACTGTATTCTGAACAGTAGGTCAGAGAAGCAGACAGTAAGTACTGTAGAGACTATATTCAGAACAGTAGGTCAGAGAAGCAGACAGTAAGTACTGTAGAGGCTGTATTCAGAACAGTAGGTCAGAAAAGCAGACAGTAGGTACTGTAGAGACTGTATTCAGAACAGTAGGTCAGAGAAACAGACAGTAGGTACTGTAGAGGCTGTATTCAGAACAGTAGCTCAGAGAAGCAGACAGCATGTACTGTAGAGGCTGTATTCAGAACAGCAGGTCAGAGAAGCAGACAGCAGTTACTGGAGAGACTGTATTCTGAACAGTAGGTCAGAGAAGCAGACAGTAAGTACTGTAGAGACTGTATTCAGAACAGTAGGTCAGAGAAGCAGACAGTAAGTACTGTAGAGGCTGTATTCAGAACAGTAGGTCAGAAAAGCAGACAGTAGGTACTGTAGAGACTGTATTCAGAACAGTAGGTCAGAGAAGCAGACAGTAGGTACTGTAGAGGCTGTATTCAGAACAGTAGGTCAGAGAAGCAGACAGCAGGTACTGTAGAGGCTGTATTCAGAACAGTAGGTCAGAGAAGCAGACAGTAAGTACTATAGAGGCTGTACTCAGAACAGTAGTTCAGAGAAGCAGACAGTAGGTACTGTAGAGACTGTATTCAGAACAGTAGGTCAGAGAAGCAGACAGCAGGTACTATAGAGGCTGTATTCAGAACAGTAGGTCAGAGAAGCAGACAGTAAGTACTATAGAGACTGTATTCATAACAGTAGGTCAGAAAAGCAGACAGCAGGTCCTGTAGAGGCTGTATTCAGAACAGTAGCTCAGAGAAGCAGACAGCATGTACTGTAGAGGCTGTATTCAGAACAGCAGGTCAGAGAAGCAGACAGCAGTTACTGGAGACTGTATTCTGAACAGTAGGTCAGAGAAGCAGACAGTAAGTACTGTAGAGGCTGTATTCAGAACAGTAGGTCAGAGAAGCAGACAGCAGGTAGTGTAGAGGCTGTATTCAGAACAGTATGTCAGAGAAGCAGACAGTAAGTACTGTAGAGGCTGTATTCAGAACAGTATGTCAGAGAAGCAGACAGTAAGTACTGTAGAGGCTGTATTCAGAACAGTATGTCAGAGAAGCAGACAGTAAGTACTGTAGAGGCTGTATTCAGAACAGTAGGTCAGAGAAGCAGACAGCAGGTACTGGAGAGGCTGTATTCAGAACAGTAGCTCAGAGAAGCAGACAGCATGTACTGTAGAGGCTGTATTCAGAACAGCAGGTCAGAGAAGCAGACAGCAGTTACTGGAGAGACTGTATTCTGAACAGTAGGTCAGAGAAGCAGACAGTAAGTACTGTAGAGACTATATTCAGAACAGTAGGTCAGAGAAGCAGACAGTAAGTACTGTAGAGGCTGTATTCAGAACAGTAGGTCAGAAAAGCAGACAGTAGGTACTGTAGAGACTGTATTCAGAACAGTAGGTCAGAGAAGCAGACAGTAGGTACTGTAGAGGCTGTATTCAGAACAGTAGGTCAGAGAAGCAGACAGCAGGTACTGTAGAGACTGTATTCAGAACAGTAGGTCAGAGAAGCAGACAGACAGTAAGTACTGTAGAGACTGTATTCAGAACAGTAGGTCAGAGAAGCAGACAGCAGGTACTGTAGAGGCTGTATTCAGAACAGTAGGTCAGAGAAGCAGACAGTAAGTACTATAGAGGCTGTACTCAGAACAGTAGGTCAGAGAAGCAGACAGTAAGTACTATAGAGGCTGTATTCAGAACAGTAGGTCAGAAAAGCAGACAGTAGGTACTGTAGAGACTGTATTCAGAACAGTAGGTCAGAGAAACAGACAGTAGGTACTGTAGAGGCTGTATTCAGAACAGTAGCTCAGAGAAGCAGACAGCATGTACTGTAGAGGCTGTATTCAGAACAGCAGGTCAGAGAAGCAGACAGCAGTTACTGGAGAGACTGTATTCTGAACAGTAGGTCAGAGAAGCAGACAGTAAGTACTGTAGAGACTGTATTCAGAACAGTAGGTCAGAGAAGCAGACAGTAAGTACTGTAGAGGCTGTATTCAGAACAGTAGGTCAGAAAAGCAGACAGTAGGTACTGTAGAGACTGTATTCAGAACAGTAGGTCAGAGAAGCAGACAGTAGGTACTGTAGAGGCTGTATTCAGAACAGTAGGTCAGAGAAGCAGACAGCAGGTACTGTAGAGGCTGTATTCAGAACAGTAGGTCAGAGAAGCAGACAGTAAGTACTATAGAGGCTGTACTCAGAACAGTAGTTCAGAGAAGCAGACAGTAGGTACTGTAGAGACTGTATTCAGAACAGTAGGTCAGAGAAGCAGACAGCAGGTACTATAGAGGCTGTATTCAGAACAGTAGGTCAGAGAAGCAGACAGTAAGTACTATAGAGACTGTATTCATAACAGTAGGTCAGAAAAGCAGACAGCAGGTCCTGTAGAGGCTGTATTCAGAACAGTAGCTCAGAGAAGCAGACAGCATGTACTGTAGAGGCTGTATTCAGAACAGCAGGTCAGAGAAGCAGACAGCAGTTACTGGAGAGACTGTATTCTGAACAGTAGGTCAGAGAAGCAGACAGTAAGTACTGTAGAGGCTGTATTCAGAACAGTAGGTCAGAGAAGCAGACAGCAGGTAGTGTAGAGGCTGTATTCAGAACAGTATGTCAGAGAAGCAGACAGTAAGTACTGTAGAGGCTGTATTCAGAACAGTATGTCAGAGAAGCAGACAGTAAGTACTGTCAGAACAGTATGTCAGAGAAGCAGACAGTAAGTACTGTAGAGGCTGTATTCAGAACAGTAGGTCAGAGAAGCAGACAGCAGGTACTGGAGAGGCTGTATTCAGAACAGTAGCTCAGAGAAGCAGACAGCATGTACTGTAGAGGCTGTATTCAGAACAGCAGGTCAGAGAAGCAGACAGCAGTTACTGGAGAGACTGTATTCTGAACAGTAGGTCAGAGAAGCAGACAGTAAGTACTGTAGAGACTATATTCAGAACAGTAGGTCAGAGAAGCAGACAGTAAGTACTGTAGAGGCTGTATTCAGAACAGTAGGTCAGAAAAGCAGACAGTAGGTACTGTAGAGACTGTATTCAGAACAGTAGGTCAGAGAAGCAGACAGTAGGTACTGTAGAGGCTGTATTCAGAACAGTAGGTCAGAGAAGCAGACAGCAGGTACTGTAGAGACTGTATTCAGAACAGTAGGTCAGAGAAGCAGACAGACAGTAAGTACTGTAGAGACTGTATTCAGAACAGTAGGTCAGAGAAGCAGACAGCAGGTACTGTAGAGGCTGTATTCAGAACAGTAGGTCAGAGAAGCAGACAGTAAGTACTATAGAGGCTGTACTCAGAACAGTAGGTCAGAGAAGCAGACAGTAAGTACTATAGAGGCTGTACTCAGAACAGTAGTTCAGAGAAGCAGACAGCAGGTACTGTAGAGGCTGTATTCAGAACAGTAGGTCAGAGAAGCACACAGTAAGTACTGTAGAGGCTGTATTCAGAACAGTAGGTCAGAAAAGCAGACAGCAGGTCCTGTAGAGGCTGTATTCAGAACAGTAGCTCAGAGAAGCAGACAGCATGTACTGTAGAGGCTGTATTCAGAACAGCAGGTCAGAGAAGCAGACAGCAGTTACTGGAGAGACTGTATTCTGAACAGTAGGTCAGAGAAGCAGACAGTAAGTACTGTAGAGACTGTATTCAGAACAGTAGGTCAGAGAAGCAGACAGTAAGTACTGTAGAGGCTGTATTCAGAACAGTAGGTCAGAAAAGCAGACAGTAGGTACTGTAGAGACTGTATTCAGAACAGTAGGTCAGAGAAGCACACAGTAGGTACTGTAGAGACTGTATTCAGAACAGTAGGTCAGAGAAGCACACAGTAGGTACTGTAGACACTATTCAGAACAGTAGGTCAGAGAAGCAGACAGTAGGTACTGTAGAGGCTGTATTCAGAACAGTAGGTCAGAGAAGCAAACAGTAAGTACTGTAGAGGCTGTATTCAGAACAGTAGCTCAGAGAAGCAGACAGCATGTACTGTAGAGGCTGTATTCAGAACAGCAGGTCAGAGAAGCAGACAGCAGTTACTGGAGAGACTGTATTCTGAACAGTAGGTCAGAGAAGCAGACAGTAAGTACTGTAGAGACTGTATTCAGAACAGTAGGTCAGAGAAGCAGACAGTAAGTACTGTAGAGGCTGTATTCAGAACAGCAGGTCAGAGAAGCAGACAGCAGTTACTGTAGAGACTGTATTCAGAACAGTAGGTCAGAGAAGCAGACAGCAGGTACTGAGAGACTGTATTCAGAACAGTAGGTCAGAGAAGCAGACAGACAGTAAGTACTGTAGAGACTGTATTCAGAACAGTAGGTCAGAGAAGCAGACAGTAGGTACTGGAGAGGCCTTATTCAGAACAGTAGGTCAGAGAAGCAGACAGCAGGTACTGTAGAGGCTGTATTCAGAACAGTAGGTCAGAGAAGCAGACAGCAGGTACTGGAGAGGCTCTAAGCACATTCAAGTTGTTTCTGGAATTACATGCCCAAGCCAAGGTCATCTGCCGAATGTGTGTGTGTTTACTTTATGCTACAGTTCAACAGCGAGGGAATGTTAAAAGCCTTTTTATGGATCTATGGCAGCACGTGTGTGTGTGTATGTGTGTATACATCAGAGAGAAGTGTGTGTTTAGCAGTCTGGATGTGTCCTCTAATGCCACGAGACTCCCCACACACGGCACGTGCCCAGAACTCTTTATCCCCGCTGCAGTGTCTCCTCTCCCCTCCCATTCCTTACCAACACTCAGGCAACTGGGCTGCTGTGAGAGTCACCTTGGCTCCGTATGCCAGCACAGCTGCATCTCCCTCCTCATGGCTAGATCCAAGATGGCACCCAGTTTCTCCCTGCAGTGACCTGCTTCTCTCACACCTCTGCAGAGGCAGTTGCCCTGACAACGTCAACGACAGCCTGCTATTGGTTGAAACCCTCTGCAAACGGACAGCCTTGGTGATTATGTAATGCAGAGACAGCTTCTCTGTGTTATTGTGAGGAGGACAATGTTTATGTAATTGGTGCCAGGGAAGGCACGTCCAAGGAATTGATTAGGGTACCCAATAATGCAGTAGCACGTTGAATATGTCCTGTATCCAATTCCCAATATCATATGAATCACTTTATTACAGTGACTTGTAATGCTATTTAACATGACTAAAGTTAATCAGTGGAATCAGAGTCGTGGAGCCTAAAGGTTCAGGGGCATAACGTTCTGATGCCCCCTACATTTAAACAATTGGTCTTTAGCCTGTTGAAAGGAAATACAACATTCCATCATTAGACTTGGCGACAGGCTCTGATGAAGATGCTGCTACTTCAGGTTCCAGTCATTTACAGTGTGGTAACGGCACCGTCAGCATCTCATTCATAGTGACATGAAGGCACCACTTACAGCATCACAGAGAGAGTGGAGCTGGCAGCACAGCATCACAGAGAGAGTGGAGCTGGCAGCACAGCATCACAGAGAGAGTGGAGCTGGCAGCACAGCATCACAAAGAGAGTGGAGCTGGCAGCACAGCATCACAAAGAGAGTGGAGCTGGCAGCACAGCATCACAGAGAGAGTGGAGCTCACAGCACAGCCAGAGAGAGTGGAGCTGGCAGCACAGCATCAGAGAGAGTGGAGCTGGCAGCACAGCATCACAGAGAGAGTGGAGCTGGCAGCACAGCATCACAGAGAGAGTGGAGCTGGCAGCACAGCATCACAGAGAGAGTGGAGCTGGCAGCACAGCATCACAGAGAGAGTGGAGCTGGCAGCACAGCATCACAGAGAGAGTGGAGCTGGCAGCACAGCATCACAGAGTGGAGCTGGCAGCACAGCATCACAGAGAGAGTGGAGCTGGCAGCACAGCATCACAGAGAGAGTGGAGCTGGCAGCACAGCATCACAGAGAGAGTGGAGCTGGCAGCACAGCTGGCAGCACAGCATCACAGAGAGAGTGGAGCTGGCAGCACAGCATCACAGAGAGAGTGGAGCTGGCAGCACAGCATCACAGAGAGAGTGGAGCTGGCAGCACAGCATCACAGAGAGAGTGGAGCTGGCAGCACAGCATCACAGAGAGAGTGGAGCTGGCAGCACAGCATCACAGAGAGAGTGGAGCTGGCAGCACAGCATCACAGAGAGAGTGGAGCTGGCAGCACAGCATCACAGAGAGTGGAGCTGGCAGCACAGCATCACAGAGAGTGGAGCTGGCAGCACAGCTGGCAGCACAGCATCACAGCCAATGACCTCAGTGGTTCTGCAGCAGAGAGAGAGAGAGAAGTGAGAGAGAGAGAGGGTGAGAGGGGGAGGGGGAGAGAAGCGGTAATGGTATGACACACTCCTAATCTATAACCGGAGACGCAGATGGGACAGGACTGGACCAAGAGTGTTCGGTGCAGCTCTCGGAGCGTCTGTCTGTCTCTGCGCAAGATGCTCAGCAGAACCGGGGAAAACCTATCGACCGATTAACTACGTTAGTCCCTGTTAGGTTAAGGAAGAGAGTCAGAATGACTATCCCCAAAGATATTCCTGAAAAGTGGTTCCCCATCGTTCTTCCACTGCAACAGAAGAAACAACAAGGACTAGCTGCTAAAACCAAGAAGACGTGGACAGGTACTTCTGTTTGCCACAGTCACGTCAGGCATCTGTTTTATATGCAGTGTGTGTCTGTTTGTTCATTGGATGGGGAAATGTGCTGTAGCTTCCATCTATATGATTTATGGTGTTCTGTCTGATGACAGACAGGATCTCCCTGCTATGTCAATAAACCATCTACATCTCATCTGTTTGTGTCAGTATTCAGTCCCTCATCTCATGATTTCTCACATGTCTGCAGTGTCCCCCATCTCTATCACTGTGTGTGTCTCTGTGTGTGTTTATGTGTGTGTGTCTCTGTGTGTGTTTTGTGTGTGTGTGTGTGTGTGTGTGTGTGTGTGTGTGTGTGTGTGTGTGTGTGTGTGTGTGTGTGTGTGTGTGTGTGTGTGTGTGTGTGTGTGTGTGTGTGTGTGTGTGTGTGTGTGTGTGTGTGTGTGTGTGTGTGTCTCTGTGTGTGTGTGTGTGTGTGTGTGTGTGTGTGTGTGTGTGTGTGTGTGTGTGTGTGTGTGTGTGTGTGTGTGTGTGTGTGTGTGTGTGTGTGTGTGTGTGTGTGTGTGTGTGTGTGTTGTGTGTGTGTGTGTGTGTGTGTGTGTGTGTGTGTGTGTGTGTGTGTGTGTGTGTGTGTGTGTGTGTGTGTGTGTGTGTGTGTGTGTGTGTGTGTGTGTGTGTGTGTGTGTGTACGACACTAAATTCTTCTTCTTCGGGTGAGACAGCCCAGGGTGGTGGGACACTGATCCATCTTATAGGCACCAGTCACAGACACTGCACTGCTTCTCCCTAACCGTTTACCTTGAATCTCATCGTGTGTGTGTTTACAAAGTAAACAATGGGACAGTATCAGACAGACCGTCCTCAGGGTTCAGTTAGGGAACATCTACAAACCAGGCAGCAGAATACAACCACTAGATAGAACATTGAATGTGTGTGTAGATAGAATAGTGTGTGTTGGTGTGTGTGAATGTGTGTGTAGATAGAATAGTGTGTGTGTGTATGTGTGTGTAGATATAATAGTGCATGTGTGTTGTGTGTGTGTGTGTGTGTGTATGTGTGTGTAGATAGAATAGTGCATGTGTGTTGGTGTGTGTGAATGTGTGTGTAGATAGAATAGTGCATGTGTGTTGGTGTGTGTGAATGTGTGTGTAGATAGAATAGTGTGTGTGTGTTGGTGTGTGTGAATGTGTGTGTAGATAGAATAGTGCGTGTGTGTTGGTGTGTGTGAATGTGTGTGTAGATAGAATAGTGCATGTGTGTTGGTGTGTGTGAATGTGTGTGTAGATAGAATAGTGCATGTGTGTTGGTGTGTGTGAATGTGTGTGTAGATAGAATAGTGCATGTGTGTTGGTGTGTGTGAATGTGTGTGTAGATAGAATAGTGCATGTGTGTTGGTGTGTGTGAATGTGTGTGGCCACGGGGTGAGTCTAAGAACTGGTGCGTCAGGTATTTGTGGCAGGTGCCGTCATGTCTAGAGAAAGAGGGAGAAAGGGGAGAAGGGGACGAGAGGGAGAGAGAAGGAGAGAAGGAGGGAGAGCTCCCCTGTGGATCTGTCTCTCATGGTAACACAGATCCATACATCATGCCTTCACTCACACACACATCCTCTCAACAGGATGATAGTAGCTTGTAGAATCCTCCAGGCCTTGCTGTTATGATCTGTGATAAGTATAACCTAGTTCCTATGCTATAGATGTCTCTGTGTCCCAGTAAAGAGGTTTAAAGGCTGGATAATGGGCTTCTGTATTGTCCTGCTGCGTAGCTCTGAGAGGCACTGTGGCTGGAGGATGGAGCGTCCTGCTGCGTAGCTCTGAGAGGCACTGTGGCTGGAGGCTGGAGCGTCCTGCTGCGTAGCTCTGAGAGGCACTGTGGCTGGAGGATGGAGCGTCCTGCTGCGTAGCTCTGAGAGGCACTGTGGCTGGAGGCTGGAGCGTCCTGCTGCGTAGCTCTGAGAGGCACTGTGGCTGGAGGCTGGAGCGTTCTGCTGCGTAGCTCTGAGAGGCACTGTGGCTGGAGGCTGGAGCGACCTGCTGCGTAGCTCTGAGAGGCACTGTGGCTGGAGGATGGAGTGTCCTGCTGCGTAGCTCTGGAGGCACTGTGGTTGGAGGCTGGAGCGTCCTGCTGCGTAGCTCTGAGAGGCACTGTGGCTGGAGGATGGAGCATCCTGCTGCGTAACTCTGAGAGGCACTGTGGCTGGAGGCTGGAGCATCCTGCTGCGTAGCTCTGAGAGGCACTGTGGCTAGAGGATGGAGCATCCTGCTGAGTAACTCTGAGAGGCACTGTGGCTGGAGGCTGGAGCATCCTGCTGCGTAGCTCTGAGAAGCAATGTGGCTGGAGGCTGGAGCATCCTGCTGCGTAGCTCTGAGAGGCACTGTGGCTGGAGGCTGGAGCGACCTGCTGCGTAGCTCTGAGAGGCACTGTGGCTGGAGGCTGGAGCATCCTGCTGCGTAGCTCTGAGAGGCACTGTGGCTGGAGGCTGGAGCGTCCTGCTGCGTAGCTCTGAGAGGCACTGTGGCTGGAGGATGGAGCATCCTGCTGCGTAACTCTGAGAGGCACTGTGGCTGGAGGAAGGATGGAGCGTCCTGCTGCGTAGCTCTGAGAGGCACTGTGGCTGGAGGCTGGAGCGTCCTGCTGCGTAGCTCTGAGAGGCACTGTGGCTGGAGGCTGGAGCATCCTGCTGCGTAGCTCTGAGAGGCACTGTGGCTGGAGGCTGGAGCATCCTGCTGCGTAGCTCTGAGAGGCACTGTGGCTGGAGGCTGGAGCGTCCTGCTGCGTAGCTCTGAGAGGCACTGTGGCTGGAGGATGGAGCATCCTGCTGCGTAACTCTGAGAGGCACTGTGGCTGGAGGAAGGATGGAGCGTCCTGCTGCGTAGCTCTGATTGGCACTGTGGCTGGAGGCTGGAGCGTCCTGCTGCGTAGCTCTGAGAGGCACTGTGGCTGGAGGATGGAGCATCCTGCTGCGTATCTCTGAGAGGCACTGTGGCTGGAGGAAGGATGGAGCGTCCTGCTGCGTAGCTCTGATTGGCACTGTGGCTGGAGGCTGGAGCATCCTGCTGCGTAGCTCTGAGAGGCACTGTGGCTGGAGGATGGAGCGTCCTGCTGCGTAGCTCTGAGAGGCACTGTGGCTGGAGGCTGGCGCGTCCTGCTGCGTAGCTCTGAGAGGCACTGTGGCTGGAGGATGGAGCGTCCTGCTGCGTAGCTCTGAGAGGCACTCTGGCTGGAGGATGGAGCGTCCTGCTGCGTAGCTCTGAGAGGCACTGTGGCTGGAGGATGGAGCATCCTGCTGCGTAGCTCTGAGAGGCACTGTGGCTGGAGGATGGAGCGTCCTGCTGCGTAGCTCTGAGAGGCACTGTGGCTGGAGGATGGAGCGTCCTGCTGCGTAGCTCTGAGAGGCACTGTGGCTGGAGGCTGGAGCGTCCTGCTGCGTAGCTCTGAGAGGCACTGTGGCTGGAGGATGGAGCATCCTGCTGCGTAGCTCTGAGAGGCACTGTGGCTGGAGGATGGAGCGTCCTGCTGCGTAGCTCTGATTGGCACTGTGGCTGGAGGCTGGAGCATCCTGCTGCGTAGCTCTGAGAGGCACTGTGGCTGGAGGATGGAGCATCCTGCTGCGTAGCTCTGAGAGGCACTGTGGCTGGAGGCTGGAGCGTCCTGCTGCGTTGCTCTGAGAGGCACTGTGGCTGGAGGATGGAGCGTCCTGCTGCGTAGCTCTGAGAGGCACTCTGGCTGGAGGATGGAGCGTCCTGCTGGGTAGCTCTGAGAGGCACTGTGGCTGGAGGCTGGAGCATCCTGCTGCGTAGCTCTGAGAGGCACTGTGGCTGGAGGCTGGAGCATCCTGCTGCGTAGCTCTGAGAGGCACTGTGGCTGAGGCTGGAGCGTCCTGCTGGTAGCTCTGAGAGGCACTGTGGCTGGAGGATGGAGCATCCTGCTGCGTAACTCTGAGAGGCACTGTGGCTGGAGGATGGAGCGTCCTGCTGCGTAGCCTGATTGGCACTGTGGCTGGAGGCTAGCTCTGAGAGGCACTGTGGCTGGAGGATGGAGCATCCTGCTGCGTATCTCTGAGAGGCACTGTGGCTGGAGGAAGGATGGAGCGTCCTGCTGCGTAGCTCTGATTGGCACTGTGGCTGGAGGCTGGAGCATCCTGCTGCGTAGCTCTGAGAGGCACTGTGGCTGGAGGATGGAGCGTCCTGCTGCGTAGCTCTGAGAGGCACTGTGGCTGGAGGCTGGCGCGTCCTGCTGCGTAGCTCTGAGAGGCACTGTGGCTGGAGGATGGAGCGTCCTGCTGCGTAGCTCTGAGAGGCACTCTGGCTGGAGGATGGAGCGTCCTGCTGCGTAGCTCTGAGAGGCACTGTGGCTGGAGGATGGAGCATCCTGCTGCGTAGCTCTGAGAGGCACTGTGGCTGGAGGATGGAGCGTCCTGCTGCGTAGCTCTGAGAGGCACTGTGGCTGGAGGATGGAGCGTGCTGCTGCGTAGCTCTGAGAGGCACTGTGGCTGGAGGCTGGAGCGTCCTGCTGCGTAGCTCTGAGAGGCACTGTGGCTGGAGGATGGAGCATCCTGCTGCGTAACTCTGAGAGGCACTGTGGCTGGAGGAAGGATGGAGCGTCCTGCTGCGTAGCTCTGATTGGCACTGTGGCTGGAGGCTGGAGCATCCTGCTGCGTAGCTCTGAGAGGCACTGTGGCTGGAGGATGGAGCATCCTGCTGCGTAGCTCTGAGAGGCACTGTGGCTGGAGGCTGGAGCGTCCTGCTGCGTTGCTCTGAGAGGCACTGTGGCTGGAGGATGGAGCGTCCTGCTGCGTAGCTCTGAGAGGCACTCTGGCTGGAGGATGGAGCGTCCTGCTGGGTAGCTCTGAGAGGCACTGTGGCTGGAGGATGGAGCATCCTGCTGCGTAACTCTGAGAGGCACTGTGGCTGGAGGATGGAGCGTGCTGCTGCGTAGCTCTGAGAGGCACTGTGGCTGGAGGATGGAGCGTGCTGCTGCGTAGCTCTGAGAGGCACTGTGGCTGGAGGATGGAGCGTGCTGCTGCGTGAGGCTGCCGGTCTCTTGAGGTTGCCAGGAAGGGAGCTGTATAAATGCTTAATGGGCCTGGATAAAAACGCACAATGGGTTGGACCGGGACAGGCTTGACTTGGAAGGCTTTGGCAGTGGCAAAATGGGTTTGGAAGAGAAGCTGTGGTTGGCAGGCCTGTATATCTCTATCGACCTGCTGTTATGCTGTTTTGTGACCAACCTACCTGCCTGCCAGCGGGCATGGGGCTGTTATGTGTCCAACCTAACTGTCTGCCAGCGGGCAAATGGCTGTTATGTGTCCAACCTACCTGCCTGCCAGCTGGCAAATGGCTGTTATGTGTCCAACCTACCTGTCTGCCAGCTGGCAAATGGCTGTTATGTGTCCAACCTAACTGTCTGCCAGCTGGCAAATGGCTGTTATGTGTCCAACCTACCTGCCTGCCAGCTGGCAAATGGCTGTTATGTGTCCAACCTAACTGTCTGCCAGCGGGCAAATGGCTGTTATGTGTCCAACCTAACTGTCTGCCAGCGGGCAAATGGCTGTTATGTGTCCAACCTAACTGTCTGCCAGCGGGCAAATGGCTGTTATGTGTCCAACCTACCTGCCTGCCAGCTGGCAAATGGCTGTTATGTGTCCAACCTACCTGCCTGCCAGCTGGCAAATGGCTGTTATGTGTCCAACCTACCTGCCTGCTAGCGGGAATGGGGCTGTTATGTGACCAACCTACCTGCCTGCCAGCTGGCAAATGGCTGTTATGTGTCCAACCTACCTGCCTGCCAGCTGGCAAATGGCTGTTATGTGTCCAACCTACCTGCCTGCCAGCGGGAATGGGGCTGTTATGTGTCCAACCTACCTGCCTGCCAGCTGGCAAATGGCTGTTATGTGACCAACCTACCTGTCTGCCAGCTGGCAAATGGCTGTTATGTGTCCAACCTACCTGCCTGCCAGCTGGCAAATGGCTGTTATGTGTCCAACCTACCTGCCTGCTAGCGGGAATGGGGCTGTTATGTGTCCAACCTACCTGCCTGCCAGCTGGCAAATGGCTGTTATGTGTCCAACCTACCTGCCTGCTAGCGGGAATGGGGCTGTTATGTGACCAACCTACCTGCCTGCCAGCGGGAATGGGGCTGTTATGTGTCCAACCTACCTGCCTGCTAGCGGGAATGGGGCTGTTATGTGTCCAACCTACCTGCCTGCCAGCGGGAATGGGGCTGTTATGTGTCCAACCTACCTGAATCTGTATTCTGCATTCTGTATTCTCTCTCTCTCTCTCTCTCTCTCTCTCTCTCTCTCTCTCTCTCTCTCTCTCTCTCTCTCTCTCTGTATTCAAGGTTTTCTCTCTGTTTTCTCTCTCTCTCTCTCTCTTTCTCTCTCTCTCTCTCTCTCTCTCTCTCTCCCAACCATTGCAGATATTATGAACAGTTCAAGCCCTTAGCTGGTATATGTTAGCTTAAGCTTGCTACCCTAACATGCCCTAAAACCTGGAACACTCGTCTAACTGACTGACCTCCTCTTAACACTCACAGATTTGACAGTATGAGAGTAGACACATTGTGAAGGGGTATAGCAGCCTACAGCTCTTATTCGATCTATAAATATGTAGGATCTTAATTTGATCGCCCTGTTGTTGCAGGAAATGCAAACTTGTAGTGTATTCAAGGTTTTGAAAGGCTGTGTGTTTTGGTAGGTCAGATGAGGCTGTGTGTTTTGGTAGGTCAGATGAGGCTGTGTGTTTTGGTAGGTCAGATGAGGCTGTGTGTTTTGGTAGGTCAGATGGGGCTGTGTGTTTTGGTAGGTCAGATGAGGCTGTGTGTTTTGGTAGGTCAGATGAGGCTGTGTGTTTTGGTAGGTCAGATGGGGCTGTGTGTTTTGGTAGGTCAGATGGGGCTGTGTGTTTTGGTAGGTCAGATGGGGCTGTGTGTTTTGGTAGGTCTTACATGGCTTTTATGTTTTGGTAGGTCAGATGGGGCTGTGTGTTTTGGTAGGTCAGATGGGGCTGTGTGTTTTGGTAGGTCAGATGGGGCTGTGTGTTTTGGTAGGTCAGATGAGGCTGTGTGTTTTGGTAGGTCAGATGGGGCTGTGTGTTTTGGTAGGTCTTACATGGCTTTTATGTTTTGGTAGGTCAGACAGGGCTGTGTATTTTGGTAGGTCAGACAGGACTGTGTGTTTCAGTAGGTCAGACGGGGCTGTGTGTTTTGGTAGGTAAGATGGGGCTGTGTGTTTTGGTAGGTCAGACAGGACTGTGTGTTTTGGTAGGTCAGATTGGGCTGTGTGTTTTGGTAGGTCAGACAGGACTGTGTGTTTTGGTAGGTCAGATGGGACTGTGTGTTTTGGTAGGTCAGATTGGGCTGTGTGTTTTGGTAGGTCAGATGGGACTGTGTGTTTTGGTAGGTCAGATGGGGCTGTGTGTTTTGGTGGGTCAGGTGGGGCTGTATGTTTTGGCAAGTCGGACTGGATTCTATGTTTTGGTAGGTCAGACAGTGCTGAACAAGGCTATTCCTCAGGAGGATGAGACTAGAGGGACTGACATGCATGCTGCTGCACAGGAAACCACTGGTGTGTGTGTGGTTGAGGGGCTGGTTATAGACTGGTCTGCTGACAGAGACAAACAGGAAGGAAGTTTGCAGGTGTGTGACTGTGTGTGTACTGTATGCTTTTTTTCAGATTCCTCTGAAACAGGACAGGGGCAGCGTTTGCCTGACCTGGTCAGGCAAACTGTGTGTGTGTGTGTGTGTGTGTGTGTGTGTGTGTGTGTGTGTGTGTGTGTGTGTGTGTGTGTGTGTGTGTGTGTGTGTGTGTGTGTGTGTGTGTGTGTGTGTGTGTGTGTGTGTGTGTGTGTGTGTGTGTGTGTGTGTGTGTGTGTGTGTGTGTGTGTGTGTGTGTGCTCTACTCTGAATAAACAGAGCAGTCATTTAATTTTAAAAGCTCTCATCAATATTAGAGGACAGAAGGAGGCAGGGAGGGTTTCTCCAAAACATTCACTGCATCAATCTGCACAAAAAGCCTTTGAGAGAGAGAGAGAGAGAGAGAGAGAGAGAGAGAGAGAGAGAGAGAGAGAGAGAGAGAGAGAGAGAGAGAGAGAGAGAGAGAGAGAGAGAGAGAGAGAGAGAGAGAGAGAGAGAGACTTTAGTTTGAGGTATGAATAATCCCTCAAAGTGTAGGCATATTCAGTGAGGTTTTAAAAACAACATCTGACTGACTCAAACTACAGCCTTCGGCATAAAGGTCTGATACTCATTAACGTATACACCTCAACGTACATACACATTGACCTCACATCAAAGTACACATTAATCTCACCTCAATATACAAATTCACCTCAACGTACACATTCAATTCAACGTACACATTCACCTCACCTCAACGTTTAAATTCACCCCACCTCAATGTACACATTCATCTCAACGTACACATTCACCTCAACTCAACATACACATTCACCTCATCTCACATTCACCTCACCTCAAGGTATACATTCACCTCACCTCAAGGTATACATTTCACACATTCACCTCAAGGTATACATTCACCTCACCTCAAGGTATACATTCACCTCAACTCAAGGTATACATTCACCTCAACTCAACATACACATTCACCTCACCTCAAGGTATACATTCACCTCAACTCAAGGTATACATTCACCTCACCTCAAGGTATACATTCACCTCACCTCAAGGTATACATTCACCTCAACTCAACATACACATTCACCTCACCTCAAGGTATACATTCACCTCAACTCAAGGTATACATTCACCTCACCTCAAGGTATACATTCACCTCACCTCAAGGTATACATTCACCTCAACTCAACATACACATTCACCTCAACTCAACATACACATTCACCTCAACTCAACATACACATTCACCTCAACTCAACATACACATTCACCTCAACTCAACATACACATTCACCTCAACTCAACATACACATTCACCTCAACTCAACATACACATTCACCTCAACTCAACATACACATTCACCTCAACTCAACATACACATTCACCTCAACTCAACATACACATTCACCTCAACTCAACATACACATTCACCTCAACTCAACATACACATTCACCTCAACGTATACAATTTGATTAATTTTTTTATTTAAAAAACTCAAGGTATACATTCACCTCAGCTGACCTCTACAGAGTCATGGCCTGTTTATTCCCTTAGTGACGCAGGGATCACACACACCCTCCAGTGGTGGGTTAACTGTGTCTGGTCTGAGCCTGTTGGGTTGTTCATGCACCAGCCAAACAGAGCTAATTCCTCTTACAACGTGATTGACCTGCCAGTCAGCGTGTGTGTGTGTGTGTGTGTGTGTGTGTGTGTGTGTGTGTGTGTGTGTGTGTGTGTGTGTGTGTGTGTGTGTGTGTGTGTGTGTGTGTGTGTGTGTGTGTGTGTGTGTGTGTGTGTGTGTGTGTGTGTGTGTGTGTGTGTGTGTGGCTCTATATTGATTTGGTTGTACTGTATATGTAAATGAGATAAATCAACCTCTCTCCATCTCTCTTTTTCTGTCCAACACAGACTGTAGTTACAGATGTTCTATGCTAATCTGACCAGTTTCTCACAGCAGGACTAGAATCCTGCAGCAACAGGAAATGGGAATTATTATCTGGATTATAATTCATAGACATTTTTGTAGAGTTTGATACATTTTTTGTTAAGTCTGACATTTTAAAGTGGAAATTACAACATTTAGGAAAATTTTAGGAAAATTCCCTGTGACAACAGAGGGATCAAATTAACATAGAACATCTGTATTGATGAATGACTGATATTGACTCGGCCTGGGACTCGGCCTGGGATAATCACCCTCTTATAAACACACACACAAAGGCAAAGTCCCTGGCAGGGAATCTGTTATCCCAAAGATATCTTTGGTTAAGATGTTTCAGAGTTGTGTTATTCAAAGTTATGTGTTGTCTGTCTCACAGTTGTGTTGTGTGTGTTTCACCAGAGGAGGAGAGGAGGGTCCGGGCCAATGACAGAGAATACAACGAGAAGTTTCAGTATGCGGTAAGAGAGATAGTTTGTGTGTTTGTGTGCGTACATGATTATATATGTGTATTTATGTTTAAGTACATTACATGACTAATAATAGACCAACATTTTCTATTTTTGTAGTAATTAGTATTTCACATTTAGAACATACCTTCCTCTATTCCCCTTCTCTTTTTTCTCTTTATCTTTTTATCTTTCTTTATCTCTTTATCTCTCTTTATCTCTCTCTCGCTCTCTGTCTCTCTCAGAGTAACTGTATTGTGACGTCTAAGTACAACGTCATCACCTTTCTGCCCGTCAACCTGTTTGAACAGTTCCAGGAAGTGGCCAACACCTACTTCCTCTTTCTGCTCATACTGCAGGTAAGATGGAAGCAGGGAGAGGAAGTGGAGGTATGGAGAGGGCAGAGAGAGAGGGGGATAAAGTAATGTAGGGAGAGGAAGTGGAGGTATGGGGAGGGCAGAGAGAGACGGGGATAAAGTAATGGAGGGAGAGGAAGTGGAGGTATGGGGAGGGCAGAGAGAGTCGGGGATAAAGTAATGGAGGGAGAGGAAGTGGAGGTATGGGGAGGGCAGAGAGAGACGGGGATAAAGTAATGGAGGGAGAGGAAGTGGAGGTATGGGGAGGGCAGAGAGAGACGGGGATAAAGTAATGGAGGGAGAGGAAGTGGAGGTATGGGGAGGGCAGAGAGAGACGGGGATAAAGTAATGGAGCGAGAGGAAGTGGAGGTATGGGGAGGGCAGAGAGAGACGGGGATAAAGTAATGGAGGGAGAGGAAGTGGAGGTATGGGGAGGGCAGAGAGAGACGGGGATAAAACAATGGAGGGAGAGGAAGTGGAGATATGGGGAGGGCAGAGAGAGACGGGGATAAAGTAATGGAGGGAGAGGAAGTGGAGGTATGGGGAGGGCAGAGAGAGACGGGGATAAAACAATGGAGGGAGAGGAAGTGGAGGTATGGGGAGGGCAGAGAGAGACGGGGATAAAACAATGGAGGGAGAGGAAGTGGAGGTATGGGGAGGGCAGAGAGAGACGGGGATAAAGTAATGGAGGGAGAGGAAGTGGAGGTATGGGGAGGGCAGAGAGAGACGGGGATAAAGTAATGGAGGGAGAGGAAGTGGAAATATGGGGAGGGCAGAGGGAGACGGGGATAAAACAATGGAGGGAGAGGAAGTGAAGACAGGGATGCTGTAAAGGAGGGTGGGGTGGAGATGAGTGGGGAGGGGAGAAAGAGAGGCTATCAGTTTTCACCACACTGAAGGACACAGCAGGTACATCATAGAGACTGCTTTCTTCTCTTTCTTTGTTTTACCTCCCATCCCACTCTCGCTCTCGTCTCTCTCTCCCTCCTCTCTTTCTCTCCCCTTCCTCCATCCTCTCGCTCTCCTCTCTCTCTCCCTCTCTCGCTCTCGTCTCTTTCTCTCCCCTTCCTCCCTCCTCTCTTTCTCTCCCCTTCCTCCATCCTCTCGCTCTCCTCTCTCTCTCCCTCTCTCCCTCTCTCTCTCTCTCTCTCTCTCTCTCTCTCTCTCTCTCTCTCTCTCTCTCTCTCTCTCCCCTCCTTCCTCCTGCCCCTCTCTGTTTCCCTCTCTCTCTCACTCCCTCCCTCTCCTTCCTCCTGCCCCCCTCCCTCCCACTCTGTTTATCTCTCCCTCCCTCTCTCCTCTCTCTCTCTCCATTCCCTCTCTCGCTCTCGTCTCTTTCTCTCCCCTTCCTCCCTCCTCTCTTTCTCTCCCCTTCCTCCATCCTCTCGCTCTCCTCTCTCTCTCTCTCCCTCCTTCCTCCTGCCCCTCTCCCTCTCTCTTTCCCTCACTCTCCTTCATCCTGCCCCTCCCTCCCACTCTCCTTCATCCTCTCCCCCTCTCTCTCCCTCTCTGTTTATCTCTCTCTCTCTCTCTCTCTCTCTCTCTCTCTCTCTCTCTCTCTCTCTCTCTCTCTCTCCTCTCTCTCTCTCTCTCTCTCTCTCTCTCCTCTCTCCTCCCTCCCTCCCTCCCTCCCTCCAGTTGATTCCTCAGATCTCGTCTCTCTCCTGGTTCACCACCATAGTGCCTTTAGTCCTGGTGCTCAGCATCACTGCAGTAAAGGATGCCACCGACGACTACGTGAGTGTCTGTCACACACACACACACTAGGGCTGTGACGATTATGGAATTTGGGGTAACAATTAATTGTCATGCAAATGGAAATGGTTATTATTATAATTGTAATTTTGGTTGAATAATCTTTAGAGCTTGTAATGCATCATAATGCGTCTGTAAAATGTGCTATGACGACCTAATGATTACAACACAGCTTTGGTGAAACCCCTGACTCAAAAACAAATGGTTCTGACTGTTAAAACATTGGAAAATGAAGCTTCTCCTGACTGTGCCTTTCTGCCCGTAAAATGATTACCAACTTTACCCACTTCATGTAAAATGATTACCAACTTTACTGTAATGTTTTTCTAGGTGTGGTGAAGGAGAGTCGGACCAAACTGCAGCGTGTAGATTGCGATCCGTGTTTAATGAACAAAAAAAACGTAACACGAATCTAAAACACAAAACAAAGAACGTAACGAAAACTGAAACAGCCTATACTAGTGAAAACTAACACAGACAGGAACAAGGACACTAAGGACAATCACCCACGACAAACTCAAAGAATATGGCTGCCTAAATATGGTTCCCAATCAGAGACAACGATAAACACCTGCCTCTGATTGAGAACCACTCCAGACAGCCATAGACTTTGCTAGATCACCCCACTAGCTACAATCCCAATATATACACACCAAAACCCCAAGACAAAACACACCATAATACAAAAACCCCATGCCACACCCTGGCCTGACCCAATACATGAAGATAAACACAAAATACTTCGACCAGGGCGTGACAGAACCCCCCCCCCACTAAGGTGCGGACTCCCAAACGCACCTCAAAACAATAGGGAGGGTCCGGGTGGGCGTCTGTCCATGGTGGCGGCGCGGGACGTGGACCCCACTCCTTGCGTCCCTGGATAGTCCACCCTCGCCGCCGACCATGGCCTAGTAGTCCTCACCCAGAACCCCACTGGACTGAGGAGCAGATCGGGACTGAAGGACAGCTCGGGACTGAGGCAGCTCGGGACTGAGAGAAAGCTCGGGAGTGAGAGAAAGCTCGGGAGTGAGAGAAGCTCGAGGAGTCGGGAGTGAGAGGAAGGAGCTCGGGAGTAAGAGGAAGAGTAAGAAAGCTCAGGAGTGAGAGGAAGGGAGTGAGAGGAAGCTCAGGCAGGTAGATAGATCTACCAGATCTTGGTGCTGGGCAGATCCTGGCTGACGGCGGAGGGCGGATTCTGGCTGACTGGCGGCTGGCCGACTGGGCTGGCGACTGGCAGATCTGGAAGAGTCTGGCGGCGCTGGGCAGACGGGGGGCACTGGCGGCGCTGGGCAGACTGGCGGTGCTGGGCAGACTGGCTGGGACTGGCGGCGCTGGGCAGACTGGGGGCGCTGGCGTGGGCACTGGGCAGACTGGGGGCACTGGCGGCGCTGGGCAGACTGGCGGCGCAGGGCAGACTGGCGGCGCTGGGCAGACTGGGGGCACTGGGCAGACGGGGGGCGCTGGGCAGATGGGGGCACTGGGGCGGCGCTGGGCAGACTGGGGGCTCTGGCGTCACTGGGCAGACTGGGGGCACTGGCTGCGCGCAGACGCTGGGCAGACTGGCGGCGCTGGGCAGCTGGGGGCACTGGCGGCGCTGGGCAGACTGGGGGGCACTGGCGGCGCTGGGCAGACTGGGGCACTGGTGGCGCTGGGCAGACTGGGGGCGCGTGCTGGCCATACTGGCGGCGCTGGACTGGCGGCACTGGTGCTGGGCAGACTGGCGGTGCTGGGCAGACTGGCGGTGCTGGGCAGACTGGCGGCGCTGGGCAGACTGGCGGCACTGGTGGCGCTGGGCAGACTGAAAGATCTGGCTGCTCCATGCTGACTGTCGGCTCTGGCTGCTCCATGTGGGCTGACAGCTCGGGCGGATTCTTACAGACTGGCAGCTCCTTGCACACTGACAGCTCCTTACAGACTGACAGCTCCTTGCAGACTGACATTTCTGGCTGCTTCATGCAGACTGACAACTCTGGCTGTTCCATGCAGACTGACGGCTCTGGCTGATCCATGCAGACTGACAACTCTGGCTGATCCATGTGGGCTGACAGCTCTGGCGAGTTCTTGCAGACTGACAGCTCTGGCTGCGCTGAACAGACGGGAGACTCCAGCAGCGCTGTAGAGGAAGAAGGCTCTAGCTGCGCTGAACAGGCGGGAGACTCCGGTAGCGCAGGAGAGGAGAAAGGCTCTGATAGCGCTGAACAGGTGGGAGGCTCCGGCAGCGCAGGAGAGGTGAGGCGCACTGTAGGCCTGATGCGTGGTGCTGGCACTGGTGGTACTGGGCCGAGGACACGCACAGGAAGCCTGGTGCGGGGAGCTGCTACCGGAGGGCTGGTGTGTAGAGGTGGCACAGGATGGGCTAGACCGTGAAGGCGTACTGGAGATCTTGAGAGCAGTGTTGGCACAGGACGTGCAAGGCTAGGGATTTGCACAGGAGGCCTGATGCGTGAGGCTGGCACCAACTTCACCAGCCGACTAACACGCACCTCAGGACGAGTATGGAGCGCTGACCCAGGTGCCATCAAATCCCGACACGTTCCGTCGGGCGAATTCCATGCAAAAAGCACCAACACAGCAACTCCCTCATTTCTCTCTCCTCCAATTTCCCAATTAACTCCTTCACGGTCTCTGCTTCGCTCACCTCCAACACCGGCTCTGGTCTCCTCCTTGGCTCCTCACGGAAAAACAGGGAGAGTTGGCTCAGGTCTGACTCCTGACTCTGCCACACTCTCCCTGAGCCCCCCCCCCCCCAATAAATTTTTGGGGCTGACTCTCAGGCTTCCTTGCCAACCATGTTCCCTCATATCGCCGGCTCTTCTCTCCGGCTGACTCTGCTCTCCTCGCTGCCTCCACCTGTTCCACCTTTGGGGCGGCTACACTCCCCTGGTTTAGCCCAGGGTCCTCTCCCGTCGAGGATTTCCTCCCATGTCCAGAAATCCTTATTTCGCATCTCCTCTTTGGGCTGCTCCTGCCTGTTGACACGCTGCTTGGTCCGTTTACGGTGGGTGATTCTGTAACGGTTTTCTAGGTGTGGTGAAGGAGAGTCGGACCAAACTGCAGCGTGTAGATTGCGATCCATGTTTAATGAACAAAAAAAAACGTAACAGGAATCTAAAACATAAAACACTACAAAACAAAGAACGTAACTAAAACCGAAACAGCCTATACTAGTGAAAACTAACACAGACAGGAACAAGGACACTAAGGACAATCACCCACGACAAACTCAAATAATATGGCTGCCTAAATATGGTTCCCATTCAGAGACAACGATAAACACCTGCCTCTGATTGAGAACCACTCCAGACAGCCATAGACTTTGCTAGATCACCCCACTAGCTACAATCCCAATACATACACACCAAAACCCCAAGACAAAACACACCGCAATACAAAAACCCCATGCCACACCCTGGCCTGACCCAATACATGAAGATAAACACAAAATACTTCGACCACGGCGTGACATTTACCCACTTCATGTAAAATGATTACCAACTTTACCCACCTCATGTAAAATGATTACCAACTTTACCCATTTCATGTAAAATAATTACCAACTTTACCCACTTCATGTAAAATGATTACCAACTTTACCCACTTCATGTAAAATGATTACCAGCTTTACCCACTTCATGTCAAATTATTACCAACTTTACCCATGTAAAATGAAAAGCTGCTATTGGGTGAACTGTATCTAGTTGAATGTAAAGTTGAATGCCATTTATGTCTCCTAAAATAAATGTCTTAAGATGTGCAGATCATGACTATTATCTTTAAGTTTTTGTCCGTAATGGTTGGTTGATAATTGTACCAGTCCTAACTTACACTATTCAAAATGCATAATATTTGGAGAAAAAAACATGTCAATTCTTGTCTCCTTCAGTTCCGTCACAAGAGTGACAACCAGGTGAACAACCGGCAGTCTCAGGTCGTCATCCACGGCTCGTAAGTCTCCTCTAGTCCAGTCTACACTCAGCAATACAGACAGTCATCTAGTCCAGTCTACACTCAGCAATACAGACAGTCATCTAGTCCAGTCTACACTCAGCAATACAGACAGTCCTCTAGTACAGTCTACACTCATTAATACAGACAGTCTTCTAAGTCAGTCTACACTCATTAATACAGACAGTCTTCTAGTCCAGTCTACACTCAGCAATACAGCCATTCATCTAGTACAGTCTACACTCAGGAATACAGACAGTCTTCTAGGTCAGTCTACACTCAGAAATACAGACAGTCATCAGTCACTTCTGCTGCTGACCAATACTCATGCTGTTCTCTTCACACATTGTAAGCTGTTTATATTTATAATTTAGTTCCTCCTTCTTTCTCTACCTACTTACCTACCTACCTACCTACCTACCTACCTACCTACCTACCTACCTACCTACCTACCTACCTACCTACCTACCTACCTACCTACCTACCTATCTCTCTCTCTCTCTCTCTCTCTCTCTCTCTCTTACCCTCCCTCCTTCTCTCCCTCCTCTCTTTCTCTCTCTCTCTCTCCCTCCCTCGTTTCTCTCTCTCAGTCTTCAAAAGGAGAAGTGGATGAATGTAAGAGTGGGTGATATCATTAAACTGGAGAATAACCAGTTTGTGGCAGTAAGTGTATGTCATTCAACCATCAACATAATGTATCACACACACGCACACACACACGCACGCACACGCACACGCACACACACACACACTGGTCATGATTCATTTACAACTGTTGTAATGTACTCTGTCATAACACAGTTTTTATGGTGCAGTGCAATGGTTTGATATATATACAAGCACTTACCGGTATTGAGATTCATTCATGGTGGTTTTAAAGGCTTCCATAAAGGCGATGTAACACACAGCACTCTCATATTTCAGCCAAACAATCTCTACACTAAGGTTAACTTTCAATGTACTGTACTAGTAGCGTGTTAGCCAGAGCTTCTGGAATGTGTTAGCCTTGTTAGATGGCCATGCTAGAAGGAACAGAGTGGTATTATCAGAAATGCTAGTGTGTTAGCGGATGCTAATGCTAGCTGATGTTTCTCTTCAGGCTGACCTTCTCTTACTGTCCAGTAGTGAACCTCATAGCCTCTGTTACATCGAGACCGCAGAGCTAGATGGGTAAGAACACACCATAACACACAGCACAGTCCAATAAAGCACAACACAGTGATCCTCAGTGATGCTCAGTGATGGTTTGTGAGTTCATATACAGTGTGTGTGTGTGTTGTGTTTGTGCAGGGAGACCAATATGAAGGTGCGTCAGTCTCTGTCTGTGACTGCAGAGCTTGGAGACCCCAACAGCCTGGCCTCTTTTGATGGTAGGAAGTCTCTTTCTATTGGTCTCTGTGTCTTTCACACATCAGAGGTCAGCAGGTCCACTCTGCAACCAAGCACTTAGCACCCACACTGCCCAGCATCACACACACACACACACGCTCTCCGTTGTCAGCGCTTAACACCCCCAGTCTCTCCATTCCCCACAGACACATTCCTCATCAGCATGGTTCACCCACGCATCTCTCCTCACCTGCTCAGCAGAAAGCATTACTGCAAGCAAGTTGGTCTGTGCGTGAGTGTGTGTCTGCGTGTGTGTGAGTGTATGTGTGTGTCTGCGTGTGTCTGCGTGTTTGCTAGCACAGCGCTCATAGTAAGTCAGTATAATTCAATAGTGGAATGTGGAATGGAAAATGGAATGTGGCTGAAACACTGTCTGAAACACAGCTGAACTCTGCCCTCTGTGGTGATGTTGAACATGTAGTCATTCTTTTTGTGAAGCAGAGGCTGATGTAGTAAACAGTGTGTTGTGCTGCTGAGGTGGTTGCTAAAAGCTGTCACTGAGGTGGGATGGTAAGATGATGATGGAGAGAACACTACTGTATCTAGGTGAGATGATGATGGAGAGAACACTGTACTGTATCTAGGTGAGAGATGATGGAGAGAACACTGCTGTATCTAGGTGAGATGATGATGGAGAGAACAACTGTATCTAGGTGAGATGATGATGGAGAGAACACTGTACTGTATCTAGGTGAGATGATGGAGAGAACACTGTACTGTATCTAGGTGAGATGATGATGAGATGATGATGGAGAGAACACTGTACTGTATCTAGGTGAGATGATGATGGAGAGAACACTGTACTGTATCTAGGTGAGATGATGATGGAGAGAACACTGCTGTATCTAGGTGAGATGATGATGGAGAGAACACTACTGTATCTAGGTGAGATGATGATGGAGAGAACACTGTACTGTATCTAGGTGAGATGATGGAGAGAACACTACTGTATCTAGGTGAGATGATGATGGAGAGAACACTGTACTGTATCTAGGTGAGATGATGGAGAGAACACTGTACTGTATCTAGGTGAGATGATGGAGAGAACACTGTACTGTATCTAGGTGAGATGATGGAGAGAACACTGTACTGTATCTAGGTGAGATGATGGAGAGAACACTGTACTGTATCTAGGTGAGATGATGGAGAGAACACTACTGTATCTAGGTGAGATGATGATGGAGAGAACACTGTACTGTATCTAGGTGAGATGATGATGGAGAGAACACTGCTGTATCTAGGTGAGATGATGATGGAGAGAACACTACTGTATCTAGGTGAGATGATGAAGGAGAGAACACTGTACTGTATCTAGGTGAGATGATGATGGAGAGAACACTGTACTGTATCTAGGTGAGATGATGATGGCGAGAACACTGCTGTATCTAGGTGAGATGATGATGGAGAGAACACTACTGTATCTAGATGAGATGATGGAGAGAACACTGTACTGTATCTAGGTGAGATGATGATGGAGAGAACACTACTGTATCTAGGTGAGATGATGATGGAGAGAACACTACTGTATCTAGGTGAGATGATGATGGAGAGAACACTGTACTGTATCTAGGTGAGATGATGATGGAGAGAACACTGTACTGTATCTAGGTGAGATGATGATGGAGAGAACACTACTGTATCTAGGTGAGATGATGATGGAGAGAACACTGTACTGTATCTAGGTGAGATGATGATGGAGAGAACACTGTACTGTATCTAGGTGAGATGATGATGGAGAGAACACTACTGTATCTAGGTGAGATGATGATGGAGAGAACACTACTGTATCTAGGTGAGATGATGGAGAGAACACTGTACTGTATCTAGGTGAGATGATGGAGAGAACACTGTACTGTATCTAGGTGAGATGATGGAGAGAACACTGTACTGTATCTAGGTGAGATGATGGAGAGAACACTGTACTGTTTCTAGGTGAGATGATGGAGAGAACACTGTACTGTATCTAGGTGAGATGATGGAGAGAACACTGTACTGTATCTAGGTGAGATGATGGAGAGAACACTGTACTGTATCTAGGTGAGATGATGGAGAGAACACTGTACTGTATCTAGGTGAGATGATGGAGAGAACACTACTGTATCTAGGTGAGATGATGGAGAGAACACTGTACTGTATCTAGGTGAGATGATGATGGAGAGAACACTGTACTGTATCTAGGTGAGATGATGGAGAGAACACTACTGTATCTAGGTGAGATGATGATGGAGAGAACACTACTGTATCTAGGTGAGATGATGATGGAGAGAACACTGTACTGTATCTAGGTGAGATGATGATGGAGAGAACACTACTGTATCTAGATGAGATGATGATGGAGAGAACACTGTACTGTATCTAGGTGAGATGATGATGGAGAGAACACTGTACTGTATCTAGGTGAGATGATGATGGAGAGAACACTGTACTGTATCTAGGTGAGATGATGGAGAGAACACTACTGTATCTAGGTGAGATGATGATGGAGAGAACACTACTGTATCTAGGTGAGATGATGATGGAGAGAACTGTACTGTATCTAGGTGAGATGATGATGGAGAGAACACTGTACTGTATCTAGGTGAGATGATGATGGAGAGAACACTACTGTATCTAGGTGAGATGATGGAGAGAACACTGTACTGTATCTAGGTGAGATGATGATGGAGAGAACACTGTACTGTATCTAGGTGAGATGATGATGGAGAGAACACTGTACTGTATCTAGGTGAGATGATGATGGAGAGAACACTGTATCTAGGTGAGATGATGATGTATCTAGGTGAGATGATGATGGAGAGAACACTGTACTGTATCTAGGTGAGATGATGATGGAGAGAACACTGTACTGTATCTAGGTGAGATGATGATGGAGAGAACACTGTACTGTATCTAGGTGAGATGATGATGGAGAGAACACTGTACTGTATCTAGGTGAGATGATGAGATGAGGTGAGATGATGGAGAGAACACTACTGTATCTAGGTGAGATGATGATGGAGAGAACACTACTGTATCTAGGTGAGATGATGATGGAGAGAACTGTACTGTATCTAGGTGAGATGATGATGGAGAGAACACTGTACTGTATCTAGGTGAGATGATGATGGAGAGAACACTACTGTATCTAGGTGAGATGATGGAGAGAACACTGTACTGTATCTAGGTGAGATGATGATGATGATGGAGAGAACACTGTACTGTATCTAGGTGAGATGATGATGGAGAGAACACTGTACTGTATCTAGGTGAGATGATGATGATGATGGAGAGAACACTGTACTGTATCTAGGTGAGATGATGATGGAGAGAACACTGTACTGTATCTAGGTGAGATGATGATGGAGAGAACACTATACTGTATCTAGGTGAGATGATGATGGAGAGAACACTGTACTGTATCTAGGTGAGATGATGATGGAGAGAACACTGTACTGTATCTAGGTGAGATGATGATGGAGAGAACACTGTACTGTATCTAGGTGAGATGATGATGGAGAGAACACTGTACTGTATCTAGGTGAGATGATGAAGGAGAGAACACTGTACTGTATCTAGGTGAGATGATGAAGGAGAGAACACTGTACTGTATCTAGGTGAGATGATGATGGAGAGAACACTGTACTGTATCTAGGTGAGATGATGAAGGAGAGAACACTGTACTGTATCTAGGTGAGATGATGATGGAGAGAACACTGTACTGTATCTAGGTGAGATGATGATGGCGAGAACACTGCTGTATCTAGGTGAGATGATGATGGAGAGAACACTACTGTATCTAGATGAGATGATGGAGAGAACACTGTACTGTATCTAGGTGAGATGATGATGGAGAGAACACTACTGTATCTAGGTGAGATGATGATGGAGAGAACACTACTGTATCTAGGTGAGATGATGATGGAGAGAACACTGTACTGTATCTAGGTGAGATGATGGAGAGAACACTGTACTGTATCTAGGTGAGATGATGAAGGAGAGAACACTGTACTGTATCTAGGTGAGATGATGATGGAGAGAACACTGTACTGTATCTAGGTGAGATGATGATGGAGAGAACACTGTACTGTATCTAGGTGAGATGATGATGGAGAGAACACTGCTGTATCTAGGTGAGATGATGATGGAGAGAACACTACTGTATCTAGGTGAGATGATGATGGAGAGAACACTGTACTGTATCTAGGTGAGATGATGGAGAGAACACTGTACTGTATCTAGGTGAGATGATGAAGGAGAGAACACTGTACTGTATCTAGGTGAGATGATGATGGAGAGAACACTGCTGTATCTAGGTGAGATGATGATGGAGAGAACACTACTGTATCTAGGTGAGATTATGATGGAGAGAACACTACTGTATCTAGGTGAGATGATGATGGAGAGAACACTGTACTGTATCTAGGTGAGATGATTGTGTGTCTGAAAACCTGTATTGGCTGTAAAGTGTGTGATAAAGGTGTGTGTGTGTGTTGCCGGTACAGGTGAGGTGGTCTGTGAGCCTCCCAACAACAAGCTGGACAGGTTCTGTGGTCTTCTGTGCTGGAGAGATTGTAAATACCCCCTGAGCAACCACAACATGTTACTACGAGGCTGTGTTCTCCGCAACACAGAGACCTGCTATGGACTGGTCATCTTTGCAGGTTGGTCCATCTGTGTGTGTGTGTGTGTGTGTGTGTGTGTGTGTGTGTGTGTGTGTGTGTGTGTGTGTGTGTGTGTGTGTGTGTGTGTGTGTGTGTGTGTGTGTGTGTGTGTGTGTGTGTGTGTGTGTGTGTGTGTGTGTGTGTGTGTGTGTGTGTGTGTGTGTGTGTGTGTGTGTGATATGAGCGTCTGCTAAATGACTTAAATGTAATGTAATGTGAGTGTGTGAGTGTGTGAGTGTGTGTGTGAATGAGTGAGTGTGTGTGTGTGTGTGTGTGTGTGTGTGTGTGTGTGTGTGTGTGTGTGTGTGTGTGTGTGTGTGTGTGTGTGTGTGTGTGTGTGTGTGTGTGTGTGTGTGTGTGTGTGTGTGTGTGTGTGTGTGTGTGTGTGTGTGTGTGTGTGTGAGTGTGAGTGTGTGTGTGCTTGTCTAACCAATTCCTCTTTCTATATCTCTCTAACCAGGCCCAGACACCAAGCTGATGCAGAATAGTGGTCGCACCAAGTTCAAACGCACAAGCATCGACCGCCTTATGAACACACTGGTGCTCTGGGTAGGAGACCCCACACCTCCCCTTCTGTTTGGCCATACTTGTTTCACATCTACTTCTAATATAAAACAAGACTATACATGGCCTTCTGGTTTCTCCAGAAACTCTACTTTTCTGGTTTAGCTTGACATTTTGAAATTAAAATAAGGTACATACATTTAGCCTGATCTTTACCCTCCCTCCCTCCCTCCCTCTCTCTTCCCCCCTTTCTCCCCTTCTCTCCCCCTCTCTCTTCCCTCTCTCTCCCTCCCTCTCCCCTCTCTCCCCTCTCTCCCTCCCCTCCCCCTCTCTCTCCCCTCTCTTCCCCCTTTCTCCCCTTCTCTCCCCCTCTCTCTCCCTCCTTCTCCCTCTCTCTCCCCTCTCTCCCTCCCTCTCCCCCCTCTCTCCCTCCCTCTCCCCCTCTCTCACTCCCTCTCCCCTTCTCTCCCTCCCTCTCCCCCTCTCTCTCCCCTCTCTCCCTCCCTCTCCCCCACTCTCTCCCTCCCTCTCCCTCTCTCTCCCTCTCTCCCTCCCTCTCTCTCCCCTCTCTCCCTCCCTCTCCCCCTCTCTCTCCCTCCCTCCCCCTCTCTCTCCTCTCTCTCCCTCCCTCTCCCTCCCTCTCCCCCTCTCTCTCCCCTCTCTCTCCCCGTCCCAGATCTTTGGCTTCATGGTGTGTATGGGTGTGATCCTGGCTGTGGGGAACGCTGTGTGGGAGAGAGAGGTGGGTTCTCTGTTCCAGAGTTACCTGGCCTGGGACCTGCCTGTAGACAACTTCCTGTTCTCTGCTTTCCTCTCCTTCTGGTCCTACGTCATCATTCTCAACACCGTGGTGCCCATCTCACTCTACGTCAGGTCAGGAATACTTTATGTCAGGTTATAAGCCCTCTATGTCAGGTAATAACATCTCTATGTCAGGTAATAAAACCTCTATGACCCTTTTAGTCAAGGGAGATGCTTCATCAGTACTTTACTTTCTGTGGATTCTGGAACAAGTTAGTATTTCAATCCACGACAGATGTTAGTGTGTGGTACTGACCCACCCGTACTGATAACTGACTTACTAAGAGCTGTTGTTTGTTGATTTCTTTATGTGTTACTGTGTTTGTGTGTTAGTCTGTTGTGTGTTTTTGTATGTGTTGTATGTGTTGTGTGGACTGTTATCTGCAATCCCAAACAAGTTAAAGAGGGCTTCCTGTTGAATTATCATTATTTTTTTCCCTCCCTCCCTCCCTCCCTCCCTCCCTCCCTCCCTCCCTCCCTCCCTCCCTCCCTTTGTCTCTCTCCAGTGTGGAGGTGATTAGGCTGGGTCATAGTTACTTTATAAACTGGGACAGGAAGATGTTCTGTCCACAGTGTAACACAGCAGCTGAAGCCAGGACCACCACTCTCAACGAGGAACTGGGACAGGTGAGGAACATCCTGCACGCTACTGTTGTTCATCTACACTAGATCCTTGTATCTCTGTGTTGGAGAATGTTAGCCTAAAGCCTGTGGTGTGTCTGGATGCAGGTCCAGTATGTCTGTGGTATCTTGATAACGCCCCCATTGAAACAGGTGGAGTACATCTTCAGTGACAAGACAGGAACTCTCACTCAGAACATCATGAGCTTCAGCAAGTGCTCTATCAATGGACATGCCTATGGTGGGTATACTACACTATATACTACATGATATACTACAGTCTATCAGATTTAAGGTGGGTATACTACACTATATACTACACTATATACTACCATATACTACACTCTATACTACACTATATATTACAATATATACTACTATATACTACACTATATACTACAGTCTATCCGATTTAAGGTGGGTATACTACACTATATACTACACTATATACTACTATATACTACACTCTATATTACACTATATATGACACTATATACTACACTATATACTACTATATACCTCACTATAAACTACACTATATACTACAGTCTATCAGATTTAAGGTGGGTATACTACATATATACTACAGTCTATCAGATTTAAGGTGGGTATACTACATATATACTACAGTCAATCAGATGGGTATACTACATATACTACAGTCTATCAGATTTAAGGTGGGTATACTACATATATACTACAGTCAATCAGATGGGTATACTACATATATACTACAGTCTGTCAGATTTAAGGTGGGTATACTACATATATACTACAGTCAATCAGATGGGTATACTACATATATACTACAGTCTGTCAGATTTAAGGTGGGTATACTACATATATACTACAGTCTATCAGATGGGTATACTACATATATCCTACAGTCTATCAGATTTAAGGTGGGTATACTACATATATACTACAGTCTATCAGATTTAAGGTGGGTATACTACATAAATACTACAGTCTATCAGATGGGTATACTACATATATACTACAGTCTATCAGATTTAAGGTGGGTATACTACATAAATACTACAGTCTATCAGATGGGTATACTACATATATACTACAGTCTATCAGATTTTTAAAAAACTGATACAAATACACCTTATGGAACAGCAAGGACTGTGAAGAGTCACACACACTGGTACAAACACGTACAACATACACAAAACATACACACTATACACACAACTTATACACTATACACACATGTACACAGTATACACACATACACTCTATACACACACGTACACCTGGATTGTGTGTAGTAGTAGAGTAGTGGCCTGAGGGCACATGCTTAATGTGGTGTGAAATCTGTTGTTAAATGTATTTTAATGTTTAAAAATTGTATTATAATGTATATTACTGCCTTAATATTTGCTGGACCCCAGGAAGAGAAGCTGCTGTCTTAGCAAGCACTAATGAGGATCCATAATAAACCCCAGGAAGAGTAGCTGCTGCCTTTAGCAGGCACTAATGAGGATCCATAATAAACCCCAGGAAGTGTAGCTGCTGCCTTTAGCAGGCACTAATGAGGATCCATAATAAACCCCAGGAAGAGTAGCTGCTGCCTTTAGCAGGCACTAATGAGGATCCATAATAAACCCCAGGAAAAGTAGCTGCTGCCTTTAGCAGGCACTAATGAGGATCCATAATAAACCCCAGGAAGAGTAGCTGCTGTCTTGGCAGGCACTAATGGGGATCCATAATAAACCCCAGGAAGTGTAACTGCTGCCTTTAGCAGGTACTAATGGGGTTCCATAATAAACCCCAGGAAGAGTAGCTGCTGCTTTTAGCAGGCACTAATGAGGATCCATAATAAACCCCAGGAAGAGTAGCTGCTGTCTTGGCAGACACTAATGGGGATCCATAATAAACCCCAGGAAGAGTAGCTGCTGTCTTGGCAGACACTAATGGGGATCCATAATAAACCCCAGGAAGTGTAGCTGCTGCCTTTAGCAGGCACTAATGGGGTTCCATAATAAACCCAAGGAAGAGTAGCTGCTGCCTTTAGCAGGCACTAATGAGGATCCAAGATAAACCCCAGGAAGAGTAGCTGCTGTCTTGGCAGGAATTAATGGGGATCCATAATAAACCCCAGGAAGAGTAGCTGCTGTCTTGGCAGACACTATTGGGGATCCATAATAAACCCCAGGAAGTGTAGCTGCTGCCTTTAGCAGGCACTAATGGGGTTCCATAATAAACCCAAGGAAGAGTAGCTGCTGCCTTTAGCAGGCACTAATGAGGATCCAAGATAAACCCCAGGAAGAGTAGCTGCTGTCTTGGCAGGAATTCATGGGGATCCATAATAAACCCCAGGAAGAGTAGCTGCTGTCTTGGCAGGAACTAATGGGGATCCATAATAAACCCCAGGGAGAGTAGTTGCCGCCTAATGAGGATCCATAATAAACCCCAGGAAGAGTAGTTGCTGTCTTGGCAGGAACTAATGGGGATCCATAGTAAACCCCAGGAGGAGTAGTTGCTGTCTTGGCAGGAACTAATGGGGATCCATAGTAAACCCCAGGAGGAGTAGTTGCTGTCTTGGCAGGAACTAATGGGGATCCATAATAAACCCCAGGAAGAGTAGTTGCTGCCTTGGCAGGAACTAATGGGGATCCATAGTAAACCCCAGGAAGAGTAGTCGCTGCCCTGGCAGGAACTAATGGGGATCCATAGTAAACCCCAGGAAGAGTAGTTGCTGTCTTGGCAGCAACAAATGGGGATCCATAATAAACCCCAGGAAGAGTAGTTGCTGTCTTGACAGGAATTAATGGGGATTCTTAATAAACCCCAGGAAGAGTAGCTGCTGCCTTGACAGGAACTAATGGGGATTCTTAAAAATTGCCAGGAAGAGTAGCTGGTGCCTTGACAGGAACTAATGGGGATTCTTAATAAACCCCAGGAAGAGTAGCTGCTGCCTTGACAGGAATTAATGGGGATTCTTAATAAACCCCAGGAAGAGTAGCTGCTGTCTTGACAGGAAATAATGGGGATTTTTAATAAACCCCAGGAAGGGTAGCTGCTACCTTGACAGGAACTAATGGGGATTCTTAATAAAACCCAGGAAGAGTAGCTGCTGTCTTGACAGTAACTAATGGGGATTCTTAATAAACCCCATGAAGAGTAACTGCTGTCTTGACAGTAACTAATGGGGATTCTTAATAAACCCCAGGAAGAGTAGCTGCTGCCTTGACAGGAATTAATGGGGATTCTTAATAAACCCCAGGAAGAGTAGCTGCTGTCTTGACAGGAAATAATGGGGATTTTTAATAAACCCCAGGAAGGGTAGCTGCTACCTTGACAGTAACTAATGGGGATTCTTAATAAACCCCATGAAGAGTAACTGCTGTCTTGGCAGGAACTAATGGGGATCCATAATAAACCCCAGGAAGAGTAGTTGCTGCCTTGGCAGGAACTAATGGGGATTCTTGTTGCCTTGGCAGGAACTAATGGGGATCCATAGTAAACCCCAGGAAGAGTAGTTGCTGTCTTGGCAGGAACTAATGGGGATCCATAATAAACCCCAGGAAGAGTAGTTGCTGCCTTGGCAGGAACTAATGGGGATTCTTGACAGGAACTAATGGGGATCCATAGTAAACCCCAGGAAGAGTCCAACTAATGGGGATCCATAATAAACCCCAGGAAGAGTAGTTGCTGTCTTGGCAGGAACTAATGGGTATTCTTAATAAACCCCAGGAAGAGTAGCTGCTGCCTTGACAGGAACTAATGGGGATTCTTTATAAACCCCAGGAAGAGTAGCTGCTGTCTTGACAGGAACTAATGGGGATTCTTAATAATTCCCAGGAAGAGTAGCTGCTGCCTTGACAGGAACTAATGGGGATTCTTAATAAAGCCCAGGAAGAGTAGCTGCTGCCTTGACAGGAATTCATGGGGATTCTTAATAAACCCCAGGAAGAGTAGCTGCTACCTTGACAGGAACTAATGGGGATTCTTAATAAACCCCAGTAAGAGTAGCTGCTGTCTTGGCAGGCACTAATGAGGGTCCATAATAAACCCCAGGAAGAGTAGCTGCTGTCTTGGCAGGAACTAATGTGGATCCATAATAAACCCCAGGAAGAGTAACTGCTGTCTTGGCAGGAACTAATGGGGATCCATAATAAACCCCAGGAAGAGTAGCTGCTGTCTTGGCAGGAACTAATGGGGATCCATAATAAACCCCAGGAAGAGTAGCTGCTGTCTTAGCAGGAACTAATGGGGATCCATAATAAACCCCAGGAAGAGTAGCTGCTGTCTTGGCAGGAACTAATGGGGATCCATAATAAACCCCAGGAAGAGTAGTTGCTGCCTTGGCAGGAACTAATGAGGATCCATAATAAACCCCAGGAAGAGTAGCTGCTGCCTTGACAGGAACTAATGGGGATCCATAATAAACCCCAGGAAGAGTAGCTGCTGCCTTGACAGGAACTAATGGGGATTCTTAATAAAAACAAATAGAACAATACACACACAAATCAGATCAAATCAGCACTGTCCTGTTCCCCCAGTCAATGTTGTAGACGTCCTTGTGGTGCTGGGTAACTCTGAGTCTAAGTGTGAGTGTGTTCTATTGTCAGGTGAGGTGATCGACCCGTTGGGAGCACAGCCAAAGGTGAGCAGGCTAACGTAAGACTAACAGTATGACTAACAACACAGCATACTGTTCAGTTTGCTCTGTGGCAATGACATCACTCTGGCACTGTGCACTTTGCTATTTTACCATAGGTGAATACAAAGCATAGTTCTAACGGTGAATACTACAACTGTCCTCCTTCCTCTCTTCCCCCCTTCTCTGTCTCCCCTTCTCTCTCTCTCTCCTCTTCTCTCTTTCCAGAGGCTAGACTTCTCCTCCTTCAACCCCCTGGCGGACCCTGACTTCTGTTACTATGACAACGGTCTCCTGAAGTCGGTGAAGCTGGGAGACCTTCACAGCCACGAGTTCTTCCGGCTGCTTTCCCTCTGTCACACCGTCATGAGTGAGGAGAAGAAGGAGGGTGAGAGATAGCAGGAGGGAGGGATGGAAGGAGGGTGAGAGATAGTGGGAGGGAGGAATGGAAGGAGGGTGAGAGAGAGGTAGAGGGAAAGAGAGGGGTAGAGGGAAAGAGAGGGAGGGAGACAGAGGGGTAGAGGGAAAGAGAGGGAGGGAGACAGAGGGGTAGAGGGAAAGAGAGGGAGGGGTAGAGGGAAGGAGAAGGAGGGTGAGAGAGGAGTAGAGGGAGGGATGGTAGGAGAAGGAGGGTGAGAGAGGGGTAGAGGGAAAGAGAGGGAGGGAGGGAGATGAGAAATAAGTAGAAATGTGAGTTATGAATCTGCTCATTGAAAGGAGAAAGTCTATGTGTGCTATATTTATGCTTCCCGTTCTTAAGTTTTGTTTTGGCATCTTTTACTTTCGGTTTTGTACACCAGCTTCAAACAGCTGAAAATACTATACTGAACAAAAATATAAACGCAACAATTTAAACTATTTTACTGAGTTACAGTTCATATAAGAAAATCAGTCAATTGAAATAAATAAATTAAGCCCTAATTTATGGATTTCACATGACTGGGCAGGGGTGCAGCCTTGTGTGGGACTGACAGGACATATGCCCACACACTTGGGAGACTGGCCCACCCACAGGGGTGCAGCGCCCAGCCAATTAGAATTTGTTTTTCCCCACAAAAGGGCTTTATTACAGACAGAAAATCAGCTGTCCGGGTATCTGGTCTCAAGACGATCTCGCAGGTGAAGAAGCCAGATGTGGAGGTCCTGGACTGGCGTGGTTATACGTGGTCTGCAGTTGTGTGGCTGGTTGGACGTACTTCCAAATTATGATACGATGTTGGAGGCTGCTTATGGTGGAGAAATGAACATACAATTATCTGGCAACAGCTCTGGTGACATTCCTGCAGTCAGCATGCCAATTGCACGCTCCCTCAAAACCTGAGACGTGTTGTGTGACAAAACTGCACATTTTAGAGTGGCCTTTTATTGTCCCCAGCACAAGGTGCACCTGTCTAATGATCACCCTGTTTATTCAGCTTCTTGATATGTGACAGGTGGATGGATTATCTTGGTAAAGGACAAATTCTCACTAACAGGGATGTAAACAAATTGATGCACAACATTTGAGAGAAATAAGCTCTTTATGAGTATGGAACATTTATGGGATCTTTTATTTCAGCTCATCAAACATGGGACCAACACTTTACATGTTGCATTTATATTTTTGTTCAGTGTATATTTTTGGTTGTTTAAAATATATTTCATAGTGGTTTAGATGGTACAATGATTCTCTACACTATGCATTGCTTGTTTTGTCACATAAACTGAAATTTGGCGAACCATGAAATGGCGGAGTGGTTTTTGCATAGTGCATCTTAAAATCATGTTGTATTTTGTGTTCACCTACATGTATAGAAGGTGTTTAATAGATACTGTATTCTCTCTCTCTCTCCTCTTTTTCTTTCTCTCTCTCTCTCTCTGTCTCTCTCTCTCTCCTCTTTTTCTTTCTCTCTCTCTCTCTCTCTCTCTCTCTCTCTCTCTCTCTCTCTCTCTCTTTTTCTTTCTCTCTCTCACCTCTTTCTCTCTCTCTCTCTCTCCTCTTTTTCTTTTTCTCTCACCTCTTCTCTCTCTCTCTCTCTCTCTCTCTCTCTCTCTCTCTCTCTCTCTTTCACTCTCTTTCACTCTCTCTCTCTCTCTCTTTTTCTTTCTCTCTCACCTCTTTCTTTCTCTCTCTCTCTCTCTCTCTCTCTTTCTCTCTCTCTCTTCTCTTTTTCTTTCTCTCTCTCTCTCTCTCTCTCTCTCTCTCTCTCTCTCTCTCTCACTCTCTCTCTCTCGACCCATCGCTCTCCCTCTCACTCCCCCATTGCTCTCGCTTGCTCTCTCTCTCTTTCCCCATCACTCTCTCTCTCCCTCCCCACTGCTCTCTCTCTCCCCCATCGCGCTCTCTCTCCTTCCCCATTGCTCTCTCTCTCCCTCCATTGCTCTCTCTCTCCGCCATCGCACTCTCTCGCCCTCCCCCATTGCTCTCTCTCTCTCTTTCCCCATCACTCTCTCTCTCTCTCTCTCTCTCACTCTCTCTCTCTCTCTCTCATCGCTCTCTCTCTCCCTCCCCCTCTCTCTCTCCCCCATCACTCTCTCTCCCTCTCTCTCTCGCTCTCTCTCTCTCTCTCTCTCTCTCTCCCATCGCTCTCTCTCTCCCTCCCCCATTGCTCTCTCTCCTCCATTGCTCTCTCTCTGACTCCCCCACTCTACCCCCTCTAGGAGAGTTGATGTATAAGGCCCAGTCTCCAGATGAGGGTGCGTTGGTGACAGCAGCCAGGAACTTTGGTTTTGTGTTCCGGTCTAGAACCCCTGGTACTGTCACTGTGACAGAGCTGGGCCGACCCGTCACATACACACTGCTGGCCATCCTCGACTTCAACAACATCCGCAAGAGGATGTCCGTTATAGGTATACGCATGCATGCATACGCACTCACAAAAGTACGCACACAACTTGACATACAGTCGACACACACACGCTCACCAAACACACCTTGACATAGTGCACTTCAGCAACCTACGCAAGAGCAAAATAAAAAAAATAAACAGGGGAAAATATCTTTGTTTAAAACATACTGTACAACAATATAAATATATGACGTTAAAATGCCTATTTACTCTGTTTCATCTGACTGTGCAATCCACTGTCTCATCAGCCCAGCCAGGCAATTTATAAAAGCATCTAGACATTATCTCACATTTCTTTTAGACTAACATTTAGTTAGTGTGTCTGCAGTGTGTAACCCAGATCATATTAAAGTATGTTTCCATCTGCAGTGCGTAACCCAGATCATATTAAAGTATGTATCTGTCTGCAGTGTGTAACCCAGATCATATTAAAGTATGTCTCTGTCTGCAGTGTGTAACCCAGATCATATTAAAGTATGTATCTGTCTGCAGTGCGTAACCCAGATCATATTAAAGTATGTATCTGTCTGCAGTGTGTAACCCAGATCATATTAAAGTATGTATCTGTCTGCAGTGTGTAACCCAGATCATATTAAAGTATGTTTCCATCTGCAGTGCGTAACCCAGATCATATTAAAGTATGTATCTGTCTGCAGTGTGTAACCCAGATCATATTAAAGTATGTCTCTGTCTGCAGTGTGTAACCCAGATCATATTAAAGTATGTCTCTGTCTGCAGTGCGTAACCCAGATCATATTAAAGTATGTCTCTGTCTGCAGTGTGTAATCCAGATCATATTTAAGTATGTCTCTGTCTGCAGTGTGTAACCCAGATCATATTTAAGTATGTCTCTGTCTGCAGTGTGTAACCCAGATCATATTAAAGTATGTCTCTGTCTACAGTGTGTAACCCAGATCATATTTAAGTATGTCTCTGTCTACAGTGCGTAACCCAGATCATATTAAAGTATGTCTCTGTCTACAGTGTGTAACCCAGATCATATTTAAGTATGTCTCTGTCTACAGTGCGTAACCCTGAGGGGAGGATACGTCTATACTGTAAAGGAGCTGATACTCTGTTGTTTGAGAGGCTCCACTCCTCCAACAATCACCTGATGAACATCACAACAGATCACCTTAATGTGAGTTACAAACAAAATAATCAGAGTTCCTATTCAGCCTATCACAACTCTCTTTTATACAAGTAACAGCACTGCCCTCTGGTGGTTAAATGTTTTCCTGCACACTACTATCGCCATCAGGAGATGATTGATTGTTTATCAATTCTTCAATTCACTTGTGTGTCTAGGAGTATGCTGGGGACGGTTTGCGGACCCTGGCCCTGGCCTACAGAGACCTGTCAGAGGAGCAGTGGGAGGAGTGGTCAGAGAGACACCGCCAAGCAGACAGAGCTACAGACTGTAGAGAGGACAGACTGGCTGACATATATGAACACATAGAACAGGACATGATGGTATCACGCTGTGTGTGTGTTTGTTTCTGTGTGTGCGTGTGCGCGTGTGTGTGCGTGTGCGTGCGTGTGTGTGTGTGTGTGTGTGTGTGTGTGTGTGTGTGTGTGTGTGTGTGTGTGTGTGTGTGTGTGTGTGTGTGTGTGTGTGTGTGTGTGTGTGTGTGTGTGTGTGTGTGTGTGTGTGTGTGTGTGAGCACATGTGTCCTCTCTGTAACATCATTGGCATCAAAATAAAGTTCAATCAACTTGTGTAACTTGCAATAAAGTTAAATTCTACTCTGTGCTATTATACTCTTCTCTATTCTACTCTTCTCTATTCTGCTCTATTCTACTCTGCTCTATTCTACACTTCTGTATTCTACTCTTCTCTATTATTTTCTACTCTGCTCTATTCTACTCTGCTCTATTCCCCTCTGCTCTATTCTACTCTGCTCTATTCTACTCTGCTCTACTCTTCTCTATTCTACTCTTCTCTATTCTGCTCTATTCTACTCCGCTCTATTCTACTCTGATCTATTCTGATCTATTCTACTCTATTCTATTCTGATCTATTCTACTCTGCTCTATTCTACTCTGATCTATTCTGACCTACTCTACTCTGCTCTATTATACTCTGCTCTATTCTACTCTGCTCTATTCTATTCTGATCTATTATACTCTGCTCTATTCTACTCTGCTCTATTCTGCTATGCTCTGCTCTATTCTACTATGCTCTACTCTGCTCTATGCTCTATTCTACTCTGCTCTATGCTCTATTCTACTCTTCTCTATTCTATTCTGCTCTATTCTACTGTTATCTATTCTACTCTGCTCTATGCTCTGCTCTACTCTGCTCTATTCTACTCTGCTCTATTCTACTCTGCTCTATTATACTGTTCTCTATTTTACTCTGCTCGATGCTCTTTTCTACTCTGCTCTATTCTACTCTGCTATATTCTACTCTGCTTTATTCTGCTCTATTCTATTCTTCTATTTTCTACTCTGCTCTATTTTACTGTGATCTATGCTCTATTCTACTCTGCTCTACTCTGCTCTATGCTCTATTCTACTCTGCTCTACTCTTCTCTATTCTACTTTTCTCTATTCTGCTCTATTCTACTCTGCTCTATTCTACTCTGATCTATTCTGATCTACTCTACTCTGCTCTATTCTACTCTGCTCTATTATCCCCTGCTCTATTCTACTCTATTCTACTCTGCTCTATTCTACTCTGATCTACTATTCTCTTTTCTACTCTGCTCTACTCTGCTCTATTCTACTCTGCTCTATGCTCTATTCTACTCTTCTCTATTCTATTCTGCTCTATTTTACTGTTATCTATTCTACTCTGCTCTATGCTCTGCTCTACTCTGCTCTATTCTACTCTGCTCTATTCTACTCTGCTCTATTCTACTGTTCTCTATTTTACTCTGCTCGATGCTCTTTTCTACTCTGCTCTATTCTACTCTGCTATATTCTACTCTGCTTTATTCTACTCTGCTCTATTCTATTCTTCTCTATTCTACTCTGCTCTATTTTACTGTGATCTATGCTCTATTCTACTCTGCTCTACTCTGCTCTATGGTCTATTCTACTCTGCTCTACTCTTCTCTATTCTACTTTTCTCTATTCTGCTCTATTCTACTCTGCTCTATTCTACTCTATTCTCCTCTGCTCTATTCTACTCTGCTCTACTCTTCTCTATTCTACTCTGCTCTATTCTACTCTGCTCTATTCTATTCTGATCTATTCTACTCTGCTCTATTCTATTCTGCTCTATTCTACTCTGCTCTATTCTTCTATGCTCTGCTCTACTCTGCTCTATGCTCTATTCTACTATGCTCTATTCTACTCTGCTCTATGCTCTATTCTACTCTGCTCTATTCTACTCTGATCTGTACTCTTTTCTACTCTGCTCTATTCTACTCTGCTTTATTCTACCCTTCTCTATTCTATTCTTCTCTATTCTACTCTGCTCTATTTTATTCTGATCTATGCTCTATTCTACTCTACTGTGCTCTATGCTCTATTCTACTCTGCACTATTCCGCTCTATGCTCTATTCTACTCTGCTCTATTCTACTCTGCTCTATGCTCTATTCTACTCTGCTCTATGCTCTATTCTACTCTGCTCTATTCTACTCTGCTCTATTCTACACTGCTCTATGCTCTATTCTACTCTGCTCTATTCTACTCTGCTCTATTCTACTCTGCTCTATGCTCTATTCTACTCTAGCTCCTGGGAGCCACAGCCATAGAGGATAAGCTACAGGAGGGAGTTCCTGAGACCATCGCTATTCTCTCTCTTGCTAACATCAAGATCTGGGTCCTCACAGGAGACAAACAGGGTGAGACACACACAAACACACACAGACACACTCAAACACACACACACACACACACACACACACACACACACACACACACACACACACACACACACACACACACACACACACACACACACACACACACACACACACACACAAACTAGAGCTGGCTATTTAAAACTAGGATAAACTAAACCTTTCCTTTCCCTCACTTTTTTGTCTCTCTCTTTCTGTCTCTTTCTTTCTGTCTCTTTCGGTCTCTCTCTTTCTGTCTCTGTTTCTCTCTCTGTCTCTCTCTTTATGTCTCTCTCTTTATGTCTCTCTCTTTCTGTCTCTCTCTTTCTGTCTCTGTTTCTCTCTCTGTCTCTCTCTTTATGTCTCTCTCTTTCTGTCTCTCTCTTTATGTCTCTCTCTTTCTGTCTCTCTCTTTCTGTCTCTCTTTCTGTCTCTTTCTTTCTGTCTCTCTTTCTGTCTTTCTCTTTCTGTCTCTGTCTCTCTCTGCCTCTCTCTCTTTCTGTCTCTCTTTCTGTCTCTCTTTCTGTCTCTCTTTCTGTCTCTCTTTCTGTCTCTCTTTCTGTCTCTCTTTCTGTCTCTCTCTTTCTGTCTCTCGCTCACTTTGTCTCTCTTTCTGTCTCTCTTTCTGTCGCTCTTTATGTTTCTCTTTGTCTCTCTCTCTTTGTCTCTCTTTCTGTCTCTCTTTCTGTCTCTCTCTCTTTATGTCTCTCTCTTTGTCTCTCTCTCTGACTCTTTGTCTCTCTTTCTGTCTCTCTCTTTCTCTCTCTTTCTGTGTCTCTTTCTGTCTCTCTCTGTCTCTCTCTCTTTCTGTCTCGCTTTCTGTCTCTCTCTGTCTCTCTTTTTCTGTCTCTCTTTCTGTCTCTCTCTGTCTCTCTTTCCCTTTCTCTCTGTCTCTCTCGCTCTCTTTCTGTCTCTTTCTGTCTTTCTTTCTGTCTCTCCTTCTGTCTCTCTCTCTCTCTGTCTGTCTCTCTGCCTCTCTATTTATGTCTCTCTCTCTCTGTCTCTCTCTTTCTGTCTCTCTCTCTCTCTCTGTCTCTCAGAGACAGCAGTTAATATAGGTTACTCCTGTAAGATGCTGACTGGTGATATGACTGAGGTGTTCATCATCAGTGGAAACACAGTGCTGAGTGTTAGAGAGGAACTCAGGTACTCTAACTATCCTCTATTCCTCCCTCTATCCATCTATCTCTCTATTCCTCCCTCTATCCATCTATCTCTCTATTCCTCCCTCTATCCACCTATCTCTCTATTCCTCCCTCTATCCACCTATCTCTCTATTCCTCCCTCTATCCACCTATCTCTCTATTCCTCCCTCTATCCATCTATCTTTCTATTTCTCCCTCTATCCATCTATCTCTCTATTCCTCCCTCTATCATCTATCAGGGTGAGACACACACACACACACACACACACACACACACACACACACACACACACACACACACACACACACACACACACACACACACACACACA